>NW_028281777.1:70000-179005 GCF_059751285.1 Brachycentrus maculatus
AACATTTATGAATGGTTCTACCATTCCCTACATTAAAAAAATATTTACATTTACCAAAACTCAAATTGAGACATGCTTAATGTCAATATATCAACCATAGGTGATGAATCTTGTATCTTATAGAATAAATTAAAATGAAATTCTTGAATGTTTTCCGCAGATACATTGGCGCACATTTTATAATCTTTATTAAATCAAATTTATTTGTTTTGAACCACTATTTTCCGAAAAAAAAATATTGCACAACGGAGTCCTGGTTCCAACTCTAATGTATGGAAGTGAAACATGGAGTTGGCAAAAGAAGGATGAAAGTAGACTGAATGCAGTCGAAATGCGATCTCTCAGAAGAATGTGCGACAAAACGATGTATGATAGATGTACGAATAGTGAAATAAGGAAGGAATGCAAAGCTGTGATAAGCATTATCGATAAAATTAAGAAAGGTGTATTGAGATGGTTTGGACATGTAGAACGAATGAGTGAGGAAAGAACGGTAAAACAAATTTATGAGGCGAATGTTAGCGGGAAAACAAGCAGAGGAAGACCGAGAAAAACATGGCACGATCAGGTATGCCAAATACTTGAAAGTGGTCAGGTTAGGAGTCGTAACAATCGGCGGGTATGTATGAGGAGATGCATGAACGTGGAAGAGGCGAAGAATGTTTGCAAGGACAGAGTGGTGTGGCGCTCTATTCTCTCTGCCTACCCCTGCGGGGAAGCGGCGTGATGGTTAGTTAGTTAGTTAGAACCACTATTTATTGGTTATTTAACCGATTTGAATAAGAAACTTGTCATCATCAAGGTTAAACAATAATGAATTCTCTTAAAATCAATATAAAAAAATCATCTTTCATTTTCTTACTTTCTCTCAAGTATTTGACATAATTCTTCGTGCTAAGTTTTCCTCAGTCTTATTTCGGTCCTATTCCTAACAAAATTTGGCAAAATTTTTTTTCTCTTATTTATATATTTATTGTCCGCCTCCGTAGTGTAATGGTCAGCACGCTCGGCTACCGTTCTGGAGGTCCCGGGTTCGATTCCCAAGGGGGGTAAAAATAATTATATAAGTGATTTTTTCACTGTAATATTTATTCAATATTACCATGGACTGGTACCTGAAGCGGAGGGCTGATCACCTTTCCTTCATAAGTAAAACGATCATGATAACACTGCGTTTATAAGACACAGTGCCCTATGCACCATTGGGGTGCGGATAAGGGTTTTATTATTATTTATTATTATTATTTATATAAAATCACTTTAAATTATAATGATTTACAAACACAGTTATATTTCTATTATAAAATGAAAATCACAAAAGCATTGCTACAAATATAAATTATAAATAACATTGTTCTTGATTCACGTACCCAAACACCTCAACCCACCTTTCTTTATATCATTATTTATTTTTTCTTTCTTTTACATTTAACTAGACTGAACCACAGCGTAGCGTGCCCTAGAACTGTATGTAAATATATTACTTCCCTTGAAATGGCTTAGTGCTCAAACCCTTATTATTTCGAGCAAAATCGTTCAAAAAAGGAAAACAAATGAATATAGTAAAAAAATATTTTAAGGCTTACATTATAATAATTTTTCATCTGGAAATCTTATTTATTGTAATTGAAATACTCTTTCGGTAACGAGAAATCCGCTACCAAAAATATTTTAAATAAGAAACAAACCACGAAAAATGTTTAAATTTCAACAGAATTCCTATCCCTCGGATAGCATTCAAGGCGATATGGTTATATGTACCTATATAGATAATATAAACAAGTGTTTTCCATTTCGAATATAAAACCCAAGGGGATGGTTCTGTATCGGGTGTTATCAGTCTGAATGACGAATAAATACCGAACCTTCTTCCCCCCATTGCCATTCCAGAAATAACCATAAAAATCTTCACACCGTTCTCAGATGAAATCAAAATTGATGCCGCAACGGCGGAGCGGACACTTTCGGAAATATCCTTATGCAAAGTGTCCCAAAATATGAGCAATAAGAGATCGTGGCAATGGGAACCCAACAACAATAATAATAATTTCACGTAAAAAAGATTTTATTTAAAAATAAGGCTGAAAAAAATACAACGAATGCGTGAAATATGGAAGCGAATCGTGCAGGAAAAACGGGGCAGCTGGAGGCGTTAAGTTACACACACTATAAGACTCGTAAAACGCTTATGTACTGTTCGAAGGTTGTAATCCACAAGGGAGAAGAATACTTGAAAGTATCTTTTAACATATTTTAAAGTATAAATATTCAGTTGTCTGCCTACTAATTGTAGAGGCTAGCGCTTTAGGCTACCGCGCTAGAGGTCCCAGGTTCGATTCCACGAAGAGTCGGAACAAATTATTCGTTATTCAAGATTACCCTGAACAACCACATCTTCTTCATGGTTTAACGATCGAAATAACTTTTATGCAGTACCCTATGTACCAATGGATACAAATAAGGGTTATAAGAAAGAAATCTTGAATGTTTTTTTAGGAAAATATAAAAAAAAACACAGTTAAAAGGTTTGAAAATTAAGACATTATTTTTCTGTGTTATGCAACATTTGTTTTTTTTTAACGTTCTCACATCAATGTTCCTGTATTATGTACAAGACAGGCACCATGGCGTAGTTGGGTAGACGCTCAACTGCAAAACTGGCTTCGTCAAGTGCAAAATAAATTCAAGAAAGATTTATTTTCAATTGGTCTAAGTATTTGTGATTTATCTATCACAATTACCTTCCCTTCACAAACTATTCTACCTGCAGACAAGCTTTTAAAATCAGAAGATTTGCTTATTATTCATTATTAGAAAAAAATCTTTAGAGTGTAGGTACGTGATATTTTTTGTGGAAAGGTAAATTTTACTTCAAAAGTGAGAACATCAAATATTTCTAAGAAAATACAGCTAAGAAAATACAAAAACATTTAGGTATCTACTTTATTAAATAGGTCAAAATGTTATATTTTAAATATTTTGGATATTTGCCAACTATTTTGTATATTTTAATATGTATTTTGAAAAAAAAACAATAATTTCAATAATTAATGTCATGAAATATTTTTGTGCACCGATTAAAAATTAGATTCCTTTCCAGCATACACGTACGTGAATAGCCGTACATATCGTGCATATGCATATCTACTATATACGTGAGTTGTATGTACTGGGTTAAGTAGCAATTAGGGGCAGCTTTTATGGCCAGAAGCCTTCGGGTGGTGGCCAAGTTATTCGACGCTAAGCGTTAAATATGCCGTAATGCCGCGGTGACGTGAACGTGGGTCGTGACGTACTTTTACGTGGCGCGTCGTAACGATGGGTTATACAATTATTCCACCCTCAACTTGAGTTTCCTGTCCAGAAAGCATTTATAAAAGTGTCATGTCATCTGGAGAAAAACTTTATCCCTTGATAGGTGTGTTATATATATATATATATATATATATATATATATATATATATATATATATATATTGACCAGTCTGATGATGTCGGTAACGACGAAACCCGGTCGCTGGTCAAATAAAAAAGTGGAAAAGCTAAAACTATTGGTTTTAATCTAATAATAATATATATATATATATATATATATATATATATATATATATATATATATATATATATATATATATATATATATATATATATATATATATATATATATATAGCTATATTTTTATGGATGGATAATATTTGTCTATATTTGGATTGTGTTTATTCGATGTCTTATTTTTCCCCATTTGTCGAGAAAATGATATCAGCCAGAATGCATGGTAATTTGAAGCCGATTTATGGTATTTTCCATCACTCTTTCCAGAACCCCATTATGAGCGACGAGGCCTATTTCCATCTCTGTGGAGATGTTAATAAGCAGAATAACTTTTATGTTGGTTGGTAAACATTAAATAATTTTGATTTTAATATGATGGATTGACTTAAATAAACACGTTTTATAAAAATCAATTCAGTTTAATTTTTCTCACCGAAACAACACGCCGAAATAGTGACGTTGTACAATTAAAATCGTCGTTTAGTTATGTTAACTCAACGTGCAAAATAAGCACCTTCTGACAAAACTATTCGTTTGTCATTTGTCCATCAAAAATAGAATAGCAAACGTTACACGTGCATGTAATGATCCCTTGAACCAGCCAATGATAATTCTTAAGCTCTGTAAAATCCCAAATTTCCCTATTCTTTGTATCTTTGTTGAGATCCAAAAATCTTAAGGGTTGTTGTTGGTTATAACCATTATATATTTGAGTTAATGTACTCATAAAACATATACGATGATCTCGTCAAATTGAGATGTCGCAGTCATGCGTCCATTGCACTTATATTCATATCGCTCCTTTAAACCCGTCATATATCAAAAAACTTGATTTTTCAGGAGATCATTTTTAAAGATTAAGAATATAGTAAAATGTATTAAAAATAAATATCAAGCCACTTATCAAACTTTTTACTGTACAAAATATCTTTTTAAGTAAAACCTGAATGTTTTTTCTTCATTTGAAAAATACTTAGTATTTAAAAAAATTAAAATAAACAGTACCTTTCCTTCAAAATGCAAAAACAACACTTTCTGCCCTGTAGCGGGTAAATATTAAGTTTAAAATATGCAGCTTTTACTGGGATATATTACATTTTCTGGGCATTCCAAAAACATGCACAACTGAAAATTTACGGTTTTTTTTTATGTATGACGTTGTTGATAGGAGTGAGCGATATATTAGATTACGAAAGCCAATTCGAATTTTATTATGACCAAGCAAACGGGATAAGCCAAATGTTATTAGGATGGCGTCCAAAGACAAAGACAATTCGTGATTCATAGCTTAATGAAGTTCAACATAAATTGACAAAAGGTCCAAATCGTTTAGATAATAATATAATAGGAATTATAGTATATAATGTTATTGATGAAGGAGTTAACGTTAAAACAGTGGCGTACTGAATAATAATAAATTATGTTAATAATTTCGTATAATTTATACAGCGCCCATTTCGTAAAATTCTACCTCAAGGGCGCTTCACTGTGATTAAATTGAAGAAAAGAATTTTTTTCTTTAATGTTTTTTGCAGATACATTGTGTCACATTTTATAAACTTTATTAAATAAAACAACTTTGTTTTAACCAATTTTTACTTGTACACTTTTTCCAACCGGTTTCGACAAGAACCTTGTCATCCTCAAGGTTTATGTACTTTTTTAAAATTATATTAATATTAGAATTTTTGAGTATTTCAATGATTAAGAAAAATGGAAAAATGGTTCGAAAAATCCATGATAAAACTTAAACATTTTCGCCAAAATCAGATCAATTTTCGAAAAAACGATGTATGGTAAATGTCCCAGATATTTGGTAGATGTGTAATGTACATATCGCTCACTCCTTTCAAGAACGTCATAACGTCAAGAACATCAAAATACTTTTTAGGAGAACGTTTTTAAAGTTTAAAAATATAATACAATGTATTAAAAATATATATCAAGCCACTTACTGAACTTTTTACTGTGCAACAGATCTTTTTAGGTAAAATGTGAAGTTTTTTTCTCCATTTGAAAAATATTTAGATTATCGAAAAAAATAATTAAACAATACTTTTTCTTCAAAATAAAAAACAACACGTCGTACAAGTAATTCTATGACATATAATGGAAAAACAATCTGAAATACCTTAATTTTAGCAGGAATATAACTCTGTGGCTAAATTTTTAATATTCTTCGTGTGAAAGGTCGCTTAGATAACGAGCAACCCTTCTCATTTTCAACAAAGCTTTTATTTTATTTTTTCACTGACAGATTAAGCTGCCTGGTTTATTTTCACGTAAATGGCACAGTTTCGCAAACATGCATTTTGTTTATTATTTTTTGACATCTCATCAAAGATGAAGAAGAATATGGAAGTCTGGGCATTTACGGGGCTGACGACCGTCATAGGCTGGTTTAAGTGATCACTTTACACACGTGTAACATTCACCAATTCTACCCATTATTGACAACCACATTACTCAAATTCTTGGAAGTTCTATATATATATATGAACCAATTTAGAAACCTTGTTCTTGAATCACTAGAACTTCACTAGAGACACCTATTGGTGAGATGTAAAGAAGCTTTTTACCAAGCAGAAACTCTATTATTAGTATGTGAGGTCCGAATTCTGGATTATAATCACACACATGAGAAACGCCAGAAAATACCATTTTCATTTTTATTATTAAGCTTATAATTTGACCAGATAATTTATTTTGCAGATAATTTTATTTATTTATTTATTTATTTTTATATTGCATTTTGTTATTATATTTTACACTGATACCTAAACGTATTTACAGGATTTACGGCCTGTTATATACAGGTTCGAAACATGAATGTAACTTCCGAAATTAGGGTAGATTGGCTGTCGATCACGGGTTAAATGGTTAATGTTTATTCCTCAAACCAGTCTTTGACAGGTTATAAGCCCTTAAAATACCCAAACACCCACATTTTTTCACCTTTATTGAGATATCAATACAAATAACTTTTAAATAGAGACAAACAGTGAACAAAGATTTGGACGCGCTGATAATATTGTGACAAATATTTGTAAAAATATTTGTTTCATTAAAAAAAACAGGCGTTTTTGTCCGCCTCCGTAGTGTAATGGTCAGCACGCTCGGCTACCGTTCTGGAGGTCCCGGGTTCGATTCCCAAGGGGGGTAAAATAAATATAAGTGACTTTTTCACTGTAATATTTATTCAATATTATCATGGACTGGTACCTGAAGCGGAGGGCTGATCACCCTTCCTTCGTGTGTAAACGATCAAGATAACACTGCGTTTATATGACACAGTGCTCTATGCACCATTGGGGTGCAGTTAGGGGTTTAAAAAAAAACAAGTATCATATTTTTCAGCTGCTACGTATATTAAAATGTAAAATCTGGATGATTTTTTTTAACATTACATAAAGGTCTGTGGTAACTGATAAAACTAACTAGACTTAAATAAAGATTTTGAGGAGAGCTAAAGCATGTTAAAGAAGGTATGAATAGAAGCAAATAAAACTTCAAATAAAATTTAAGTACATAGTTTCTGTAGTTTCTTCACCAAGAAGTTATTTTTTTTACATTTATAAATCTCCACATAGATGAAGAACTTCCGTAAGCTCGAATATGAAGCTTCATGAGATTTATGTTATATATGTATAAGTTCCAAGAATTTGAGTATTGTGATTTATTTGAGTAGTGATCAATCTTGGGTTGAATGATGAATATTACACTTATATAAAGTGATTACTTAAACTTTACTTTGACAGGTCGTATGCCCTGTAAATACTCAAACTTCTATATTCTTCTTTATGTTGAGAATTCATTATCTCTGAAGAGTCTTAAACTAACCATATATATTTTTAATTTTTTCAAATTTTGGACTTGTTTCCTTTTGTTTCTCAGGTACAGATATGCATCTGGCGAAAATTAGTTTATTCTACATTGTAATGGCCAAACTCAACACTAAACAATAAAAACTATGTGGCCCAAGGTACGGTACCCTGAGATGGCCCAAGGTACGGGACTCACATTTAGACAATCAAATTGAAGGTCACGTTTTTGAGGGTATAATATTCTTGAATAATAAGATGTTTTTGAAGAGCCAGTATAATTGAATTAATATGTAAGTACTTCGGCTCAACACAGGCCATGCCAAGAGCCTTAATACATTAAGTAAAAAAATGTATGTATCTATAAAATAAAAAAAATAAATAATTAGTTAACAGATGCATACAAATAAGAAAAAACAAATTATCGGAGTGTTACAATGATTAAAGAAAACACTTCGTTTTTTACCACTTGAGTTTTATTATAGACTACATGTTTCAGAAGTTAAACTTCCATCATTCAGGTCTGTATAATAATGTTATTATACAGACCTGAATGATGGAAGTTTAACTTCTGAAACATGTAGTCTATAATAAAACTCAAGTGGTAAAAAACGAAGTGTTTTCTTTAATCATTGTAACATGTCTTACCACAAAGTTAATGCCGAAACAATAAATAGAAAAGTTACTTGAAAATTTTACTTTTGATGCACGAAAACCTTTTTTTTTAATTTTACCAAAAATACTCGTTGTCTCACCGCGTCACACATATAATATACTGGCGGCTAAAAGACATTTACTACTTTCTGACATTTTTTTTGAGAATATTTACATCGATGGCCGTCGTGAACCGATGGCCCAAGGTACGGGCCTGCCCAAGGTACGATCCTCTCCCCTACCATGTTTTTAACAAGCTGCATAATGTTATTTTTTATCATATCCCTAAAAATAAAAAAAATAATAAAAAATAAATTCTATTCACTTTCCCAAATTATTTCTAATTTCATTATCATCTATGTTTGTTGAAATACCGAATAAATTCACGTTTTCTTTTCCGCTGAAACGAATGCTGAAAACCTACCCCCATACAATATATCTTCCAGTTCCAGCTGACAGAAGTTGACATTCGCATTCCCCTTAATGCGGTCAAGCTGTGTATGACGTCACCCCAACATTGGGCCTATTTTGCGAAGAAATTGTATGGAAGAATACGAACCATGAATGTAAATTGCTTCAAACATTGCCAAAGGGACGCTCGACTAGTTTAACTAAACAAAAACGTCGCGCCCTTACCATTGAAAGCGTCAAAGTAATGTATTTAATTCATTTACTTTAATAGGGCGCAGTTTGTACCCGGAAGGGTGGCTCGTTTAACGCAAAAATTAAACACATTGTTCTCCAAATATAATAAAAGGACCTACCTTGAAAACTTACGTTTTCTCTCGACAGGGGTGGCTAGATTTACATGCCTGTTTTTAAGAGATTAGAGATTAGCCTCCTGCGGTGTCGAATCCTAGTTGTTGATCCATCTCTTTAGTGATCTGCCCGGGAGTCGTCTGCCTAGGAGTAGGCCGTACATTGCAATGTGACGGAGTCGGAGTCTGGTTTCATTCTCCTCACATGCGCATATCATTGTTTCCTTCGTTGTCTTCCCCACCTATGACATCTTCGATCTCGCATATTTCCCTTGTCCTGGCGTTCCTTATTCACGTAGTCTCGTAGACTCTTGCCAGATATGCTTCTTGGAGTCTTATTTACACTTTTTCTATTAAATTATCACTATTTTTCAGTAAATAATCTAATATGTATGGAAATCGTTACTTTAATTTCATCGTATTATAATATATTTGAAGAAAGAATGTAAGGCTGATAAGCATTGCAAATAAATTAGGACTGGTATATTTTGTATTTGAAAATAATTGTTAACTTTGTGGTATGGTAATATAACACTTTTGCTATCGTTGATCGTTCATTTTTTGTATATACCACTAATTTATTTTATTTTATTTTATTTAACACATTTTTCTCCAAGTATAATTCAGAAGACTATCTAGAAAACTTATATGTTCTCTTGATAGGGGTGTCTAGATTAATAATATAATCACTCTTACAAAAAATATGTCTTAAGTTTTTGTTCAATAAAATAATATGGCAATATGGAATTTCTAATGTCAATTTAATATTTTTGGAAAAGATCATAATTTAAGGAAAGAATGCAAGGCTGAGATAGACATTGGCGATAAATTAGGATTTTTTATTATTATTTGAAAAGCGTTGTTACCTTTGTGGTATGGTAATATAACACTCTCTTTATCATTTATCGTTCATTTTGTATAAATACCACTTGAAAACTATTGAAAAGTAGTATCTATTACACAAAACAAACGATGAATGATTATAAGGAGAGTGTTAAGGCCTTACTCGCAATAATAGTATTCATTAATAGTCCGCCTGCAATGAGAGTCGCTCAACAGTTCAAGCTCGATTTTAAAATATATATTAATACATATATATTGGATTTTTGTTTGTGTTATTAGAATATGTATTGCAAAAATATATATATATATTATTACTTATGTATAACTCTAAAGCTTTGTAATAGAGACAAGCTCAATATAAGCTCCCAGGAACACATTTGTTTTTAGGTGCAATATAGTTTTCAGTAGGTTAATAAAATCGTAAAATAAATTATGAAATTTTTCAGTTTTAAAAAAGTCTCTGTAAGAAAATAAATTAATTTACGAGTTGGAATGGAAGAGAGAGTATATACGATGTAATGTGAACGTGGATTTCATGAATGTCATTATTTGTTTCAGCGTGAAAACAGAACTGCAGAACAGCGGAGCCTTATCCAGGCTGTATATAGCTAACGCGGCCCGCAAGGATTCTGGCAATTACACGTGTGCTTTGGAGGATGTCTCTACCACCACTGTAGCAGTCCACGTGCTAAGAGGTAGGATTTATATAAATCATATAATTTAAGTTTTGTACTAACATTTCTTGGTGAAATTGCATTTTATAGAATAATATACCAAATGTTATATGTTTTTCCACATAAATTTTATTTGACCAGCGACTGGTTTCGTCGTAACTGACATTAATCTGATGATGTCGGTTACGATGAAATTTAAATTTTATATAAGTAATTCATTACCTCCAACGTTTCAATAAATTACCTGAATTGAGTGATTTTTTTTATTTACCTTGAAATCTTTATAAAATATATGTAAGATTCATTCCGAATTATTTTACATACTAAGAAACACTTTAAAAACATGTTTTTTTTTCCATTTAACTATTATTTTTATTAGTTATTCAAATTAAAGTAGTGTTGTTATCAATCATGGGTAGAATGGTGTATGTTACACGTGTAAAATTTTATTTATTTATTTAATATGGTAACAAAAGTTTTCAAATGATTTAAATAATTTTCTAGAAATTTTTACTCTACATTCTTAAAATAAATAACGCGGTTCTCTTCAAAACAAAGTATAAGCTCTTGTGCTTGGAGAGGGACTTACACTTATATTTTTTTGTTTGTGTTTGTTGGTAATATAATTTGCTTTTATTATAACTTTTTTTGTTTTTTTTTCGTGGATTAACATGGATAATTCTATACAATATTTTGAGAAATAAAAAAACCTTTTTTTTATCCACTGACATTTTTATTAACCAACTGGTTTCGGCAACAACCTGTTGCCTTCTGCAGGGTTTAATTTATGACTTCGTAAACCCTGAAGAGGACAACAGGTTGTTGCCGAAACTAGTTGGTTAGTAAAAATGTGAGTGGATCAAAAAACAAAGTCTTTTTATTTCTCAAAATAATATATTAAAATGATCCACAAAGTTAATGATTTCAATATCCAAAACATAGATATAATTCATTTAAATGTAACGTGTGATAAATTAATCTAGCCTGATGTGGGTAAAAAGCACTGTTAATCAAAAATTTCTTTATTCTTCTTCATCTACGTTCAGATATCAAAAGAAATAAACTTTTTATTGTTGAATTAAATTCGATATTTAATACGTCGTTTTATTTCAGGCGAAAACCCTCTTGCAATGCAACGCGGAGCGTCATCCGATCAGCAACCTCTCGCTATTTCTTCACTCCTGGTAATATTACTCATTATCAGATGACAATTGATCTGCCAAATATGAAAACATAAAAAAAACACCTTACACACGTCATCAAATAAATATATGTTAAAAAAATATTTTAAAAATGTATCTGAGTCTCTTTCCTCGAATGTGAAATCCCTATTATGTCTTCAAAGTATAATGGCATAATCTTAAGATAACTATTTACATATTTTTAATTTATATTTTACTTGGTAAACACCACAACTTCGTTAAATCTATTATGACACGTGTTTGAATGCGTTCCGCATCATTTTTGAATACCGCGTTTAAAAATAACACAGAATGCATCGAAACACGTGTCACATGTAACGAAATTGATTTTTTAACGTTTTTGCTTATTTCACTTACTGTAGACAAATATGTTATTCAGGTTTTTCAAAAAAAGGGACTCAGATAAAAACCCATGTATATACATATATTATAATACAATACTCGTATGTAACGTTATATTATACTTTATACAATGCATTAAATTACAAGTTACAATATATAAGGTTACACATATAAGGTTACATGTGCTTCTATGTATGTGAGGTTTAACGTTCGTAATACAATATCGATAAATATATTACCGTAGATAATTTAAATATTTACGTACAACAATTGTAATACATTATATTTTATATGACTGTTCTACGAGATTGTAAATATTATTTAAATTAATTAACAAGTAATTTGTATTCATAATTATAGTACGTAATGATATTAACCTTTCCTCCTCAACTCCTTACCTTTACAGTTTCATTATAACATATAATGTCCTAATTACAATATTTAGCCTCTGTGGTGTAATAGCAACCACCTGGGTTCGATTCCCAGGGGGGGGGGTGAAATAAAATATTACTGATACACTCTCATATTATTTCAATATTACCCTGGACTGGTCCTTGAAAATCAGGAGTGATGACCTCGCCTTCATGTAAAATATCAAGATAACACTACGCCAATATGATGTAGTACCCTATGAACCATTGTGAAACACTCTCCTCATCATTTATCGTTCACTTTGTGTTATACCACTTCAAATAAATTAAAGTAGTATTACACAAAGTGAACGATGAATGATAAGAAAAATGTTATATTACCATACCACAAAGTTAACAATGCTTTTAATTTACAAAATATTGTCATTATTTATTGATTCGGCATTTGTGTACAAAGTATCTACACAATACCGGGAAGGGAGGGTTAATTTGAATTATTTTACATTCACAACTTAATACAACGTACATAATATTTATTGTAAGTTATTTGAAAATATTATTTATATAATTTACATGTATTACGACCGTAAAAAAAACACTTTAAAATATCTGTAAAATTTTCTAAATAGTTTATATTAAAAACGAATGAAGTATTTACTTTAAAACAAAAGCAAACATGAGAGCTTTGAACATTTCAAAGAGATTTTAAACTTCAAATTTCCATTTATGATATCTCTTCAAATATGTAAATATTTATATATTTTCAAGTAGCTACCTTTACAAAATATTAAAAGCAATCTTTGCGATTTTATATTTTCAAATAAACAAAATCACTTTGTTAAAATCAGTATCAATCTTTTAGGATCTTCATTTTGATCATTTACAAAAAAAAAATATAATGTACACTCACATTATATTATATGTTAAAATGTGGATTTTGTAATTTGGAAAAGAATAACAGCTATGATTGTTACTAAACTATGGCTGCATACCTGTACTTGTATAAGTTTCCGTAATGTGGACAAGCTACTATGTACCTTGAGGCAAAGTCTTTAAAAACAAATCATTCAGATCTTTACATTTATTTAATCTACAACATTTTGAGTGTGTCCAAATACTTGCTCACAAAATCTGGATTATCTACAATTACAGGAGTTATTTTTATATTATTTTTTAACATCTCATCGAAGAATTTGAGTAGTGTGGTTGTCAATAATGGGTAGAATTGGTGAATGTTACACGTGTGTAAAGTGATCACTTAAACCAGCCTATGACGGTCGTCAGCCCCGTAAATGCCCAGACTTCCATATTCTTCTTCATCTTTGATGAGATGTTAAAAAATAATATGAAAATAACTCTTGTAATTGGAGATAATCCAGATTTTGTGAACAAGTATTTGGACACAGTCAAAATGTTGTAAATAAATTATCTGGTCAAATTATAAGCTTAAATAAAAATGAAAATGGTATTTTCTGGCGTTTCTCATGTGTGTGATTATAATCCAGGATTCGGACCTCACATACTAATACAAGAGTTTCTGCTTAGTAAAAAGCTTCTTTACATTCCACCAATAGATGTCTCTAGTGAAGTTCTAGTGATTCAAGAACAAGGTTTCTAAATTGGTTCATATATATAGAACTTCCAAGAATTTGAGTAGTGTGGTTGTCAATAATGGGTAGAATTGGTGAATGTACACGTGTGTAAAGTGATAACTTAAACCAGCTGATGACGGTCGTCAGCCCCGTAAATGCCCAGACTTCCATATTCTTCTTCATCTTTGATGAGATGTTAAAAAATAATATTTATTTAATCATTTTTTTAAATAAAAAATATATTTATACTAATGGTGGATAAAAAATATAATATAACACATATATATAAAATATATTAAAAATGTTTTCAGTCCAATATATTTATTTTAATTTAAGTTTTACTTGGTAAATAATACTATTTCTGTAGATAGATATTACCACAAACCAATTCAATAAGTGAAACCAATATTTTGAGACTAATAATGTTTTGTATTAGAAGATAATGAACGTGGGAAGTAATTTCCGTAAAGGAATGATATCTGTTTAAGAATACAACATTTGTTTTATATTAATTTCATCATCAAATTTCTTAAATATTTATACATATCGCTCACTCCTTTCAAGAACGTCATAAATCAAAAATCGTCAATTTTAAGTTGCGTGTGTTTTCAGAATGCCCAGAAAATGTACTATATCCCAGCATATTTTTGATTTAATATTTACGCGCTATAGGGCAGAAAGTGCAGTTTTTGCATTTTGAAGAAAAGGTGTCGTTTATTATTTTTTTGAAATAAACTAAATATTTTTCAAATGGAGAAAACTCCTTCAGGTTTTACCTAAAAAGACCTGTTAGTGAAGTAAAAAGTTCAATAAGTGACTTGATATTTATTTTTAATACATTGTATTATATTTTTAAACTTTAAAAACGTTCTCCTGAAAAATCAAGTTTTTTGATTTATGACGTTCTTGAAAGGAGTGAGCGATACATCATTCTTCCTTGATCTACTTATACTCATTTTTCGTTTTTATAAATTATTTCAAAGAGACTTGAGAAAAATGCTAGATATCTACATATAAGTCTCAAAAACCCGTAAATAAAAATTCTAAGTCTAGAATTGATGTATAAATATTTTATGGACATATATCTTTAATGTGTAATTTAAATTGATATACCATGATATATATGGGGAAAGGATATGTATGGGGAAAGGACAAATATTTGTTAGCGAATTTGGTACTTTTTATTTTACAGCATCGAACAGATTAATTGAAACAAAACTTTTTTTGTTGTATTTTCGTAAAAAAAATTGTAAAATCTTTGGTTTATTAGTTATATCACAATTTTTTAAGTAATATCTTTTTTGGGCATATTTAAAGATTTTACTCTTCTTGGCATATATTAAAAAACCACATGGATGCCATTTTTTCGTCTCGAAACCATACCTGAATTATGGATAAAATGAGCTATTCCACCTTAGTGCGATCAATTTCGGAGAGCCGATTCTTACAGATTGCCAATAGATTTTCAACTAATTTTATGTCTGGCAAAATTAATGACCAGTCCAACACAGTTAATTGTTGTGTGAAAAATTTAAAAATTGTTTGGATTTGTGGCAGGGGGTTAAATCCTGTTGAAATTTTCCATTACTTTCATTTTATCTATCTCTCTATCTCTGGTAGTATCTTTTCCAGTAGAATTGGGTGATACTTCTCGCTATTCATCATCTCAGTCACTGAAAGAAGCAGCCCTGGTCCATAATACGAGGAACACCCCCAAAACATTTTTTTAGAGGGTGTTCAAAATACAAAAAAAAGGTTTTGTTTCAATTAATCTGTTCGGCACTGTATTTGTTTTAATTTATTATTCGGTTAAATGAGTGTGAAACAAATTTACTTTACTGTGTAAGAATATTAGGTTGTGATAATAAGAATTCAATGTAATAAATGTTCATTTATTGAAATGTGTAATAAATAAACAATACCAAACGAAGCCTTTTCATTTTAATCCCCTTAAATTGGTTACAAGATAAACTGGCTAACTAATCAACCATGACGCCGCTTCTCTGTAGGGGCAGGCAGAGAGAATAGAACGCCACAATTCTCTGTCTTCGCAATAATTTTTCTCCTATTTGACATTCATGCACCTCCATGAGGAGGTATATGTATGAACATACCTGTCTTCCATATTCTTCTTCATCTTTGATGAGATGTAAAAAAAATATAAGAAAACTTCAGGTATAAATGTAAACATGACCTGAAGTTGGAAGCTTAGCTTCCGAAACTAGTCGTCACAAAAATAAACTCAAGTGGTAATAAAAAAAGTGTTTTCCTTAATAATATCATCTAGGAATAGGCAAAGACATTTGACCAGCTCGATCGTGAGCACTTTCAAGTACCATATATCAAAGACGATAAGTTGGGATGGAGCCAGGAAGAAGAAAAAATCTATCATGTATAATTTCATGGGTTTGGTCAGGAGTCGAAATAATCGGCGGGTGTTTATGAGGAGATACATGAATGTAAATGAGGCGAAGATTGTTTGCAAAGACATTGCCTCTCTACCTACCCCTGCGGCAAGCGGCGTGTTGGGGAGTTAGCTAGCTATTTATAATGACAGAGTACCTGTCCTTCGAACTAATTATGCGCGGAGTTTACCTATGTTTCGAATGGCTAGTGAGTACAACTCATGTTTTAGCCAAGTTGACATTTTCAATTGCGGAAAATCTGTGTTGAAAAGTCGAATGGTGAGAATATTGTCCTCTCAGAATCTTTAAAAACTATGCTTCTGTATGTATGTCCCTACTAGAATTCTCGTCAAACACTCACACACATACATACACATACACACATTCGTTCATTTGCTAGATCTACACTTAATATTTTGTACTAATCTTTATGTTTCTGTGATCAACTATAATTGGCTTTTTTCATGTATATCTTGTAATTTGTTTTGTTTTACATATGTTGCTGTTGTCAACCCAAGTAAAAAAAATACAAATTAAAAAAATTAAACTCTAACTGGGTGTTGAATATTTCCGATTTTCAATAATTTATATAACTGGCTCATTTCACACCAAACTCAAATAATGTTACATTGTAAATCGAGGTTTAATATTATGCTGCCGTTGCACAATGGCCATTCGTATACAGTTTGCATTATAATAGAATTATAATGCAAACTGTACTTAATGAACCACGAAATATTCCCAAAATAACTAATTTAATATATCCACAAGCGAAGGGAATTTAAAATTAATGCAATGAACTAGTTGAACAGACATTATTGGATGACAGTTCATGAAGAATATTAGGTTTTTATCAACAATTTTTTTTTAAATTAAATTAAGTTTATTTCTTGAATGCTTTTCGCAGAAAGGTACTTTGTGGTACATTTTATGAACTTTATAAAATTAAACAACTTTGTTTTAACTACTTTCTTATTATTAGTACACTTTAACCTACCGGTTTCAACAAGAACCTTGTCATCATCAGGGTTTATAAAATTCTAAAACATTAAAATACTCATAATTAATTACATTCCCTTACCAAAAACTAAATCCTTAATGTTATTGCGCATTGCGTAAATGAAGTTTAACTTTGTGACTATCTTAAAAGAAGTATTTTCAAAGTAAAAATTAAATTGGAAATGATTAGATTTTCCCACAAAGTGACTGCTAAATCACTTTATGAAATAAAAAAAAAATGAGTTTTTTTTTTAAACTTTTTTATTCCATGTTTTGAATATTGAAAGCTTTGTGGATCATATTGATATATTATTTCGAGAAATAAAAAGACTTTGTGTTTTGATCCACTCGTATTTTGACTAACCAACTAGTTTCGGCAACAACCTGTTGCCCTCTTCAGGGTTTTCTCTTCAGGCCCTAGTCATAAATTAAACCCTAAAGAGGGCAACAGGTTGTTACCGAAACTAGTTGGTTAATAAAAATGCGAGTAGATCGAAACACAAAGTCTTTTTATTTCTTGAAATAATATATTTATTATTCCATTTCGTCCTTTTCAAACCATTTTTTTTAAATTACCTAACGTCTAAGTGACTCGTAAATCTAGCTACGGCTTATGCAACACCGCTTATCATGACCCTACTCAGGCTTCAACGTTTTAAGATTCAAAGCCTATGCCTACTCGAGAGTGGATTTATTCATTATGTTTAAAGTTACTATAATTTCATGTAATTCATGAGTGAAAATTCTAGGCAAAAACACTCGCTATCTCGCTAGAGACATGAGTTTATACATTTCATTAGTTCTAAGTTAGCAGTGAAGTTACTTAGATGTATGATTTATAACCTTTTAAGACCTATTCATTTGGCATTTTTAACTGGTTCCTTTTTTTCCAACCTACATCTCAAACAATTCTGATCTCTCATTACCCATCACACAGTTTTACCAGTTTTATTTCTTATTATTAATAAAGTTATATTTTGCATCCAATTGTGTGACTTAATGAATCGATCTTATAGACCAGTATGATAATGTCAGTTATGACGAAACCCGGTTACTGGTCAAATAAAATTAATGTGGAAAAAAGTACAAAGTTGTTATTTTATTCCATAATTATCATTTATTGGGTTTTCTCCATTCTCAATTTTAACTACTACTACTACTACTACTACTACCATCACGCCATTTTCCCGCAGTGGTAGGCAGAGAGGATGGAACGCCACACTCTTCTGTCCTGACATACACTCCTCGCCTCCTTCACATCCATACATCTAGTCATACATGCCCTCCGATTACGCAGACTTTTGACACCGCCAGATTTCAGGTTCTGATTGATCTGATCGTGCCAAGTCTTTTTCGGTCGTCCACGTTCTGTTTTCCCTCTCACATTCGCCACATATATTTTCTTGGTCATTCTCTCGCTATCCATTCGCTCCACATGTCCATACCACCGCAAAGAGCTAATTTTAACTTTTTTTATACTCAATACTTAATCAAATAAAGGCTGTTGTGGGCTCATATCACTCACACCTTTCAACAACGTCATATATAAAAAAAAAACTTGATTTTTCAGCAGATCGTTTAAAAGTTTACAAACATAATAGAATGTATTGAAAATAAATAAAGCCACTTATTGAACTTTTGATTGTGCAACAGATATTTTTATGTAAAACCTGAGTGTATTTTCCCCATTTGAAAAATATTTAGAAAATTTACAAAATAATTAAACAATAGCCTTTTCTTCAAAATGCAAAAACAACACTTTCTGCCCTGTAGCGGGTAAATATTAAGTTTAAAATATGCCGCTTTTGCTAGGATATAGAAGATTTTCTGGACATTCCGAAAACAATCACAACTGAATATTGACGATTTTTTAAATATGACGTTGTTGAAAGGAGTGAGCGATATGTTTTTTGTCATAAGGTTGATCATATATCTAGGAGTTCTAAAATTAGTGTAGTAGTCAATCGTAGCTAGAATGGTGAACTTTGCACGTATGTCAAGTGATCACTTAACAACCATAAGACCTGTAAATATTCAGACTTCCATATTCTTTATCTATTTTGCGATATAAAAAAAAGTCATTTTCATTCATTCTCGTGAAAGTATTTTAATAGCGCATTCTTCAAAATTTTGTGAAAAGAACATGCTGCAAAATGTTTTGAACCAAAAAATGGCATCCTTTAAAAATAATTTACTCATAAATCTCAGTGATAAATATAAACGAATAAAAATCCGCAGAGATAAATGGATTTGGGACTGCCCTTCGAACCATCTGGGTTTTATTTAAAAAGATGTTTAAATTTGTCTTCTCAAAAGATTGCATATTTACAAGAGTGAATGGAATATTAAAGAGAATTTAATATTACGTAGACTTTTCACACAACCAGATTGATCTGGGCGCTCTATGTACGTAAGTCTGTTTTAACACTCTCCATATCATTCATCGTTTACTTTGCGTAATACCACTTGTGTGAACAATGAATGATAAGGAGAGTGTTATAGTACCACACCACAAAGTAAACAATGCTTTTAATATACAAAAAGTAAAGCACATTATTATTTATTAACAACATTTTGAGTGTGTCCAAATACTTGATTACAAATCTGGAATATCTACAATTATACGATTTGGACCTCAATTATATAAAGGAAACAGTTTCTGCTCAATAAATTGCTTCTTTTCATCTCACCAATACATGTCTCTAGTGAAATTCTAGTGATTCAAGAACAATGTTACGAAATTGGATCATATATATAGAACTTCAAAGAATTTGATTAGTGTGGTTGTCTATCATGTGTAGAATCGATGAATGTTAGACGTGTGTAAAGTGATCACTCAAACCAGCTTATGGCGGTAGTAAGCTCCGTAAATGCCCAGACTTCTATATTCTTCCTTATCTTTTTTGGGATATCAAAAAAACGTTATGTTTAAAGATTAAACAACACCTGATTTTAATTGTGGAGCTGAACAGACCATAAGACACAAAGTGCAGGGCTGCCGACTCATAGGGTTTGGTGGTGACTTTCAAGATATCCATGAGGCGACCCCGGAGGCGATAGTCTACCTGACAAGACTGGAACCAAGACTCTAATCCCATAAGACACAACCTACAGGGGTGAAAAAGAAGCCGGAGTCACACAAAAAGTAGTATAAAGTAAGTACGAAGATTACACTCGTAGAGCACACTAAAAAGCTCGAATGTGTTTGACTTGGTTCAAGTTTGGTACAGAATGCAGATTGAGAATATTTATGATTCCACAAATAGCTATTTTGCCTAACAACTGTGCCAAAACTTGTAACATCAGCTGCTGTTTTACGATACAATATCCATTGTTTGCGAAACTAAGATTCTTATCACGTTAACAATTTGCATTATTTATTATTATTGCTATATGCTGTGCATTTTAACACAGTTCTAATGCATCTTCTCTCAGAATGCATTTCCAAAATTAATTTCAAATAGAGATATATTCTCTCAATCTAATCAACAATTAACAGACATTTTCATCATCACAGCATAGATGCAGAAAAATATAAAAGTCTGGGTATTTACAGGACTTACGACCTCTCATAGGATGGTTAAGTGATCACTTTACATACGTGCAACATTTACCAATTCCATCCATGATAAACAACCACACAACTCAAATTTTAGGAACTCTTATATACATTGATTAATTTCGTGACTCAGTTTGTATGAGTTCTCAACGGCCATCTTTGTTGGATCGAGGAAAGCTTTTCATTAAGCAGAAAATATGTTTAAACTCTTTTATTTATGTAAAGTGATCACTTACCCCAGCCTATGTCATCTGTCATCAACGATGTCGTTAGCCTTGATACCTCTATATTCTTCTTCCTATGTTGAGGTGTCAAAAATGTGAGAAATAAACCCTAAATGGACATTATTCAAATTCGTGAACAAGTATTTGGACACATTCGAAATGTCACAAAAAAAGAATGCTATAGTAAATTAATACAAAAAGGCTTTAAATCGGTATGTTTTTACATACCGACTGATTGTTATGTCTCTTGACCTGACCTCTTAAATATTTTAATCGGTGTAACAATTCCTATAAGTAAATAATTTTACATGATTTTTTTAATTTATTTTATTTATTTAGAAATTGAACAGAACATTAACATTAACAATGTATTTATATTCACAATAATAAATAACAAATAAAACAGGTTATTGTAACATTCGAATTACAAAATTTCACAAATCACTCACTCCTTTCACGAACGTCATAAATCAACTAATAACTTGATTTTTCAGGAGAACGTTTTTTAAGTTTTAAAATATAATACAATGTATTAAAAATAAATATCTAGCCACTTACTGAATTTTTTAGTGTGTAACAGATCTTTTAAAGTAAAACCTGAAGGTTTTTTCTCCATTTGAAAAATATTTAGTATATTTAAAATAATAATTAAACAATACCAATCCTTTAAAATGCAAAAACAACAGTTTCTGCTCTGTAGCGGGTAAAGATTATGTTAAAAATATGCCTTTTTTGCTGAGATATAGTACATTTTCTGGGCATTCCGAAAACATGCACAACTGAAAATTGACGATTTTTGATTCATGACGTTCTTGAAAGGAGTGAGCGAAATGTTAAATGAGTTAAAAGTAAACAGCAAGAATAAAATATAGCAAACGTTACAAAGATTAATGGGCAGACTTAATTTAGAGGTAAAGTAAAAATAATAATAAAAAAAAAACAAAAACAGTTATAAGATGTACAAGTTGAGAAGAGCAATAAAGTAAAATTAAGTGCTATAAGTCACAGCAAAAAAAAACAGTAAACACATAAAACAGAAAACATACGCAACGGATACGTAGTTATTCATATATCGATAAGTAGTATCTTAGTTTGTATCTTATTTCCATGTTATAATGCAAGATACCAAATTTTTAAAATCTATAATGGATTTTAATATTTTTGTATGTTTAAAAAAACATGTGTCTGATTTTCATACGTTCATAATTTTGTATCAAATTGAGATCACAATCTAAGCCGAAAAATATTATTTTTATTTTAGTATTTTATTTCTATTCCAAGCCAGAATCAATTCCACATTACAATAATATATGCAAAATTCTCGTCAAAGAGGTCTCAATATCAATAAACGATAAAATTCCCCGAAGGGGTTTGACCTGAAGTTTGACAAACGACCTTATACAGGGGTCGGAAACCAGCGATTCATCCCTTGAATTCTCACCCCTAATAAATGGTTCCAAGCCGCACATTCCTTGGGCCATTCGATTTATGTAATTCAATTTTTCGCATTTGTTTTTTTTGGCGATTAGGAATCAATTTTTTTTTTATTCGATTTGAAAAAATCTATATTATTCTAAATATATTATTCTTACCCTTATCCGCACCCAATGGTGCATAGGGCACTGCATCATGTTATCTTGATCGTTAACACATGAAAGAAAGGTGATCAGCCCTCCGCTTCAGGTACCAGTTTAGGGCAATATTGAATAAATATTAGAGTGAAAAAATCACTAATATTCATTTGACCCCTCCCCGGGAATCGATCCCGGGACCTCCAGGGTAAATAAATATTAGAGTGAAAAATGTGTGTATGTGTGTGTATGTGTGTGTGTGTGTGTGTGTGTGTGTGTGTGTGTGTGTGTGTGTGTGTGTGTGTGTGTGTGTGTGTGTGAATATATGTAAATATGTGTAAATATAAATACACACACAAATTGTGAAAGAATTTGCTAGTTACATATTCCGGAATTTGAGTAGTGTGGTTGTCAACCAAGGGTAGAATGATGAATGTTGCATGTGAAGAAGTGATCACAAAATCAGCCTATTACAGGTAGTAAACCCTGTAAATACCCACACTTTCACATTCTTTTCCACCTACGTTAAGTTGTCAAATTACAAAAATAATAAAAAATATAAAAGTATAAATTTATCCTGGAGTGGTAATCTTAAATTATTTTCATTCATTCATTTCAAACCCTTATCCCCACCCCAATGGTGCATAGGGCACTGCATCATATAAAAGCAGTGTTATCTCAATCGTTTACACATGCAGGAAAGGTGATCAGCCCTCCGCTTCCGGTACCGGTTACCAAATGTAAGAGTGAAAAATTAATTATATTTATTTGACCCCCCTGGGAATTGAACCCGGGACTTCCAGTACGGTAGCCGAGCGTGCTGACCATTACACTACGTAGGCGGAATTAATTTTCAACTGGCGGGAATCGAGCCCGCGACGCTAGTTTCGCAGTCGAGCGTCCATCCAACTACGCCGCGACACTTCTTGGTATTTCTCCTCGAAAAGTTGGTTATCTCTGAAGCACAGACCTAATACTGATTGAAAACGTCCCGTATCAATAGAAATAATATAAGAATATCTCGGTGGGTATCCCATGCTGTTTATCTTGATCAAATTTATAATAAGATGTTCGTCGAACGAACTCTATTCATTACGTTATTTATTGATTTGGCGTTTAATTTGTAGAATTCCATTTTAATTTTTGGATTAATTGTTGAATCAAACACAGATTTTTGAGTCAAGCAAAGAATAAGGAAGTCTAAACATCAGAAGGCTTGTGACCTGGCACTTGATGTAACGTTCACCATTCTGCCCACTGTAGAATTATTTACAAAGTGCATTAATTTTTGAAAGATGTTTAAATGCAATGTTACGTTATTTCTTTCACATGTCAGTTGTTTTTTTTAAATCATTTATTTACATAAATTGTATACATTTATTTAAAAGTACAAGGATAAAATATATTTAAAATTAAAATAAATTGAAGAGATCCACCAAACTACCTTGTGTGTCTTGTCGGTGGAGTTATTTTTATGTATTTTTATTCTTTTTATACTAAGTAAAGATATAAACTATTTTACAATTTTCATAGAATTTCATACAAATCTTAATCATTTACCCATTCCTTTATTTTGCCTTTGTTCCATATTTTATTTTAACCTCTAACCTCCGTCGGCAACAAATTATTTATTTATTAAGTATTTTATGGATTTGATAATTTTTTTAGGTCAAATTTGAAAGGCTGCTGTAAATATACGTAAAACACGGAGAAAAGTTCTCAAAGGAAAGTTGGTACGCGGTACAACATTCAAGTTCGTGTTGAGGAAATTTTCTACATTTTGATAATTGTTTTCATACTCTTGTTAATTTGCTTCAGCGTTTTCATGCTGTTAACTTTGCAAAAGCTCAGCTATGTAGATAATCCGTAAGACATACATGTCGTAAGTAAATATTATTAATAAACTTGGGAACATAAGTTCTGCTTTATGGCAGAAATGCTCTGAATATTTGAAACGCACATTTACGAGTGTGTAAGAATATTTAAGGGCGAAAACATGTATCAAGGGATAGTTTCTTAAAATTATCAGTCTCTGCAGTAAAGTGGTTAGTGCTTTTAGTTACCGTGCTGAAGATCCTGTTTTGGATTCCCAAAAACGACGAAATAATTGAAGTGATCTTTCACTCTTTAATTAATATAATAAAATATCTATCCCTGGACCCGTACCTAAAGTGCGGAACTAATCACCTTGCTTTGATGTAATTCACGGACAATATTTTACTACTTATTTAAGATGCACAGTACCCTATGCCCCACAGAGAGAGGATAAAAGTACGATAAAAAATTATATTCTTTCATTCTAAATGTTTACACCACGATATTAAATAATTCCCTATTTATGCATAATAGTCTATGTTGAATACTTTATATTAATATTCATACAACTACTTGTTATGGTGAATGTTGTTAAAAATGAATTCACAAATGTTAAAAAATATAAATTAACATAAAAGTATGTGTATATATATAAATATATATATATATATATATATATATATATATATATATATATATATATATATATATATATATATATATATATATATATATATATATATATATATATATATATATATATATATATATATATATATATATATATATATATATATATATATATATATAAAACACACCTATCAACGGATAAAGTTTTTCTCCAGATGACATGACACTTTTATAAATGCTTTCTGGACAGGAAACTCAAGTTGAGGGTGGAATAATTGTATAACCCATCGCTACGACGCGCCACGTAAAAGTACGTCACGACCCACGTTCACGTCACCGCGGCATTACGGCATATTTAACGCTTAGCGTCGAATAACGTGGCCACCACCCGAAGGCTTCTGGCCATAAAAGCTGCCCCCTGTTATGGTGAATGTTGTTAAAAATGAATTCACAAATGTTAAAAAATATAAATTAACATAAAAGTATGTGTATATATATAAATATATATATATATATATATTTATATATATATATATATATATATATATATATATATATATATATATATATACATATATATATATATATATATATATATATATATGTATATATATATAAATATATATATATACATATATATATATATATATATATATATATATTTATATATATATATATATATATATATATATATATATATATATATATATATATAAATATGGCGTGAGAGCGTTTTCATTTTATCAGCTTCAGCCCAATCAGGATTCAGGAATCGTAAGTTTTTGGTCAAACACTCGTTCATTGTTCTTCCCCGCCCACCCTGACTCACCTGATCGCGCTCTTTCTGACTTTTTCTTGTCACCCTCAAAATACCTCCAAAAGGAGAAGATTTGAGATGATTCTCGAGATTAAGGCAAATGCGACAAAGGAGCTGAAAGATATCACAAAAGGAGCGTTCCAGGACTGTCCAAAATTGGAAACACCGTTGGGATAAGTGTGTGCGTCGAAGAGGTGAATACTTTCAAGAGGATCCAGTCATGTGACTTTAAATCAATGTTTTTTTTTATATTCATAAAATATTAGCAGTAAAGACACACTTTAATAGTCGAAAGCTCAAAAATTCAACAACAAAAAAACATAACTCTAGAAAAATGTCTTGGTATTCTAACTCAATTTTTCGTTGGTAAGTCCCAAAATTCTCATCACTCCAACCCCTGTTCCTAAAACGTTATAAGTTATGTCACACCACAAAATTTTAATCCTATTCGAAAACATAAAAATGTAACAGCAAATAATCAGATTCGTCAATATCCAAATCAAACCCCGCCCACTCCTTTCATCCTACTATTATTTAAGCTGGTTGATTAGTATGTTTAATCCTAGTGCATGTTTAACCTCGGCTCTAAACGCATGTTTGTGCTGAAACTTTAAGTACAAAAATCGCATGTGTCAAACATTTTATATAGTTTTAAGAGTGTAAATGGTGCTATGGTGGCGAAGGGTGTTATTGTTTGCATGCTGTGGTAGTGATTATCCTGACGAAGAGACGGGTACGTCTCGAAACCGGTAGACATCTTGGTGAGTAGTTTTATACTAATATTACTAACATTTTTGTAAAAAAGTAAATAAGTAATAATGACCAACCACAAAGCAAATGCTTTAAATATTAATAATATTGAGAACATAAAAAATCAAAACTCTAGAAAAATGTCTGGTAATCTAACTCAATTTTTGGGTGGTGAGTCCCAAAATTTGCATCACTCCAACCCCTATACATAAAACATAATAAGTTAAGTCACACTACACCCCTGGATAAAAACGCCTCAGTTGACATTTCGAATTTGAATAAGATTAAGTGAGCGAGAAAATGGGAAAAACAAAATGGATGCTTGCTTTGCAATTTAAATATTTGCAGAAGGTAAGCAGTGTGATGTATTTCATGAGTAATACCCAAATATAAACTCGAGAAATTATTCATGAACTGCGCAACTAAAAATGTGCGGTATTTTATACATTTTTCGCGGTCTATTAAGCGAAAGCCAAGGCCCAGCTTTCAATTCAGGACTTGACGTTGAACGTGATTCAACCGTAATCAAGGATGAAAATTGGTTTTTCATATAGTTAATAACAAATTTAAATATATGTATCACTCTATATTAACAACTGTCAAGAGTAGTATAATATTAAAAATATTTTATAAGAAGTAATTAAAAATTATTGGAAATAAGTATATATATTAATGAATTTTTTTAAAATATTAAACACTTGAATATACCACTTTAACAAGCCTTATTTATATATTCGACTAGTTTCGAAAACTTACAGATGTTTTCATCTTCTGATCACCAGAAGATGAAAACATCTGTTAATTTTTGAAACTAGTCGTATATATAAATAAAACTCATTAAAGTGGTATATTCAAGTGTTTATTTTTTTTAAATAATCAACATGATAACACTCTCCTTATCATTCATGAGTTCGCGTTTTGTCAAGTCAACTTAAGACTATAGATGACCTGATACCAGTCGTCGTAAAGTACAGTTTTATGGTGGTATTATACAAATATATTATCATACTACTAAGTAAATAATGCTTTTAAAATACAAAATAAATATTAAAAGTTTCTCAAATGAGACGAAAAACATTTTTTTTTTGTTTTTTGTACAAAGGAAGATGGATCCTTGATCATTTCACAGCGTATGACGTGACTTTTGGCTGGCTTAAGTGATCACTTTATTCACTTGTGTAACGTTTTTCCACTCTGTTCATTTTAAAACATCCATGAAATTTATTATTTCCATACAATTTTCTGTATTTTCAAACATTTATACAAAGGAAATAACCCGCAAGCCTCTATCTTGTAAGATTTACGTAGGTAGGATAGTAAGAATAGGGAAACTAGACATGAAAAATATAAAACACACACTATATATATATATATATATATATATATATATATATATATATATATATATATATATATATATATATATATATATATATATATATATATATATATATATATATATATATATATATATATATATATATATATTATATATATATATATAAATATATATATATATATATATATATATATATATATATATATATATATATATATATATATATATATATATATATATAATAAATATATACATATATATATATTATATATATATATATATATATATATATATATATATATATATATATATATATATATATATATATATATATATATATACATATTTTAATGATTTAAACAGTTTCAATTCATACTAAATACAAATGTTGATATATCATGTCATGTAATATTTTGTAATAAATCATATGTAAACACTCCCTTTCATTTGAATAAGGGTGGTTCAGCAAAAACTATCGAAGTTTGTTAATTTCTTGCATGTACAAACACCAATGGAAACTAAATACAAGTTTAGTGTTATACTTGATGTTGCGGTATAACATATTACAACTTTATTACTGCACACCCTCATGTATACAAAACATGGGTTATAGATTACATCTGTTGGAACAGTTAGTTGGTTACGTACCTTTTGATGGAAAAAAAATTTGTAACTTTTATTTAATTAAAAATACAACGTGATGTGACAGAATCCCCTTTTATTGGCCTACAAGATCCGAACTCCAGGTTATTTTTACATACTGTTTTACATCATTTGAATGATTTTAGGTTGCTTGTAACTTTGCCAGTTATTTTAATTTACAACATTTTGAGTGTGTACAAATATTTGATCATAAATCTGGATTTTCGCCAATTAGGAGATTTTTACATTGCATAGAATTGGTGAATGTTACATGTGTGTTAAGTGATCACTCAAACTAGTCTTTGACGGTCGTAAGCCCTGTAAATGCCCAGACTTATATATGTTTTTCTTCATCTATGTTGAGATGTAAAAATTATATTAAATAATCCAATTTAAGTTCTCGAGGTATCCGGGGAACATGAGTTGTGCAGCGTATTGCATAGAATTATTGAATGTTACATGTGTGTTAATAGATCACTCAAACCAGTCTTTGACGGTCGTTAGTCCTGTAAATGTCCAGACCTCTATATTCTTCTTCATCTATGTTGAGATGCCAAAAAATAATGTAAAATAATCCGTTTTAAGTTCTCGAGGTATCCGGGTAACATGAGTTGTGCAGCGTAAAGGTAAATACATAATTGACGTGAAATGCTATCTAACCTTTCAGTCACAATGTAATCAACCCCTACATTCCTGCTGGGGATGGGAGGGTCCCCAGGTCGTATTTTGTTACCGAACGGGATACCCTTACAAGGAATCGGTTAATTGTCTAGAGGTTAATCGAATTAATTCAATAGACCCATTAAGTACCTAAGGATATCACACAGCGAAAAGTGGTACGTAAGCTTAATTTAACAAATCAATATCAAGAATAGTACTACAGCGACTCTTAAATTTTCATTAAATTTAAGTTAGGAAACAAGTATTCTGGCTTATTTATTGTAACTGCAAACAGTTAGTAGAATTCTATTTTGAATTTTCTTGTAAAATGTCCAAAATTCAACACGGTTTTTGGATTAAATTCTACTTACATATATCGCTCACTCTTTTCAACAACGTCATATATCAAAAATCGTCAATTTTCAGTTGTGCATGTTTTCGAAATGCCCAGAAAATGTACTTTATCTCAGAAAAAGCGGCATGTTTTTAACTGAATATTTACCCGCTACAGGGCAGAAAGTTTTATTTTTGCATTTTGAAGAAAAGGTATTGTTTAATTATTTTTTTAAATATACTAAATATTTTTCAAATGGAGGAAAAACCTTCAGTTTTACCTAAAAAGATCTGTTGTACAGTAAAAAGTTCAATAAGTGATATTTATTTTGTATACATTTTATTATATTCATAAACTTTAAAATTGATCTTCAGAAAAATCAAGTTTTTTGATATATGACGTTGTTGAAAGGAGTGAGTGATATATGATAATACATGACGCGTTTCGTCTTATTAAGACATTATCAAACACTCGAGTGTGTTTGATAATGTCTTTATAAGACGAAACCCATACATACGTAAATAAAAATAGAATTCAAACCAATAATCATTTTTAATTTTGGAAATATTACCCAACAAGTATTCTGGGATTAATGATATTTATTGACGACATTTTGAGTGTGTCCAAATACTCATGAGTTATATTTTATTATTTTTTCCAAACAAAGATGTCAAAAATAATGTGGAAAATAACTCCTAATTGGAGATAATCCAGATTGGTGAACAAGTATTTAGAGACATTCAAAATGTTGTATTTGCACGTTAAACAATACACATATTCGTATATTACAGCGTTTAGTTTTCTGAAAAGAGCTTTATGTTTAAATAATTAACTATGTAGATCACAATATATTTCCCATAAGTAAACACAGCGCTAAACAAATCCTTATTTCCCATTAAGGCCGATAACAACCCTTAATTTACGTTTTAATGCTGTTTACTATTCGTGGAGTAGCTACTAAAACTACTGTTTAGTTTACAGTTAGACATTGTGTAAGGCATTGTTTATAATAAACTCATTCGCTTTAACCCAAAGTAGAACTACGTCAAAGGCGTCCGGTGATTGTATTAAGGAGGGATTAAGATAAAAATTAGATTTGTGTTATATGACGAAGAACTTTTTGGAAATTTAATGTGTAAAGCAGTCTACAGGACTTACTTATGTCTGTTTTTTTTACATATTGTATACCTACAAGTAGGGGCATAAATTCCATAAAGGCACAAACGCAGTGCCTATCATAACTTACCCGCGAGACATATAAAAACGCAACCAGTAGGTACCTACCTAACTTACCTTACCATGTAGTACCTAGCTTACCTTACTACCTAGGTAGGTAGTAAGGTAAGCTAGGTACTACATTGACGACCATAGTAAGTAGTACCTAGCTTACCTTACTACCTACCTCTAGTGCCTACCTTTGTAAGTAGTACCTAGATTACCTTATTACCTACCTCTATTGCCTACAGTAGTAAGTAGCACCTAGCTTACCTTACTTTCTACCTCTACTGCCTACACTAATTAATTCTCTGTGGACGTCACTGATCACCAGCATTGTGAAATGGAACATATTAGAAATGTATGCTTTCTCTTTTATTCCTGCCGATTATTCTGATCCTGACTCCTGATCTGACCACTTTCAATTATTTAAAATACTTGATAGCGCTTCTATTACCAACTACATTCGAATCAGAAATTTATTTTGATATACTTTCTACACTCATTCGATATCACATGCCCAAACCATCTCAACATACCTTTCTTAATTCTATCAATAATGCTTATCTTAGCCTTGCGTTCGTTCTTATATCATCATTCGATCATTTATCATACATTGTTTTATCGCACATTCGTCTGAGAGATTGTATTCCAACTGCATTCAATTATTTTTTTATATTTTCTCATTTGTTTTATTTTTTATTATTTTATTTTTTAAATTTTTTTATTCTCATTTATTTCTTTTAAATATGCTTCTTATGCCTATATATTATACTTGTTTATTGTTTTTATATTTTGCCATGTATTAGTTTTGGTTATTTAAAAAAAATCTTTTTTGTAACTTTATTATTTGTATATATATATTTTTTTTTAATTATTTGTGTTCCAGTCTTGTTAACCTTAATCCCATGTCCCAAAATGAGAAATAAAATCACTCATCGGGGGTTCAAACCGAGAAACTCTGACTCGAAAGTCCGCAATACTAACCACGGGACCATAACCCGACATATTACTCATATAAAACATAGTATCCTCGCGTTTTCACATGTCGCTCACTCCTTTCAAGAACGTCATAAATCAAAAAACTTGATTTTTCAGGAGAACGTTTTTAAAGTTTAAAAAGAAATCACAATGTATTAAAAATAAACATCAAGCCACTTATTGAACTATTTACTGTGCAACATATCTTTTTAGGTAAAACCTGAAGGTTTTTTTTTCCATTTGAAAAATATTTAGTATATTTAACAAAATGATTCAACAATACCTTTTCTTCAAAATGCAAAAACAACATTTTTTGCCCTGTAACGGGTAAATATTAAGTTAAAAATATGCCGCTTTTGCCGGTATATAGAACATTTTTTGGGCATTCTGAAAACATGCAAAACTCGAAATTCACGATTTTTGATTTACGACGTTCTTGAAAGGAGTGAGCGATGTGTGCGATTTCAAATGATGACATACCTAACCACCTGTACAATATATGTTCTGACCGCAATTCACCCCTCATTATTATAAATGAATTCAATTAATTATTAAACGTGATCCTGTTCCAACGTTCTCAGTAAATAGCTGATCGTATGTAAATTTTGATGTCGACGTTGACATTATTTACGAGGATTCGTTTGTATTAGAACCCGTTTTTATGCGTGTTCGTGTATGAATGGGTATGTGTACGGCCATATATGATTTGGGAACATTGGTTTTCAGCAGTGCCTCCTAGAACAAACTTTAGCCTTAGTTACCTTGATTTGGTAACGTCGTTTAAGGTTTTATGAGTAAACCGATAATGAAATATTTCCATACGTATCAATTTTTTTTCTTTTTGAATTTAATGAATTACATAATATACTACACATTTATACTTTTTATACTGTTAAATAATACTAACGATTCACATACTAAGTTATAAAAATATATATTTTCTCTATTTTTCCGTTAATTGACTTCTAATTAACGAATTCAATGATGTATAGGACGCTTTATTGAATCAACACAGTGCATTCTTGATCATTATTTTTTTTATTCAGGTAATGAATCTTATTCTATTATTACCAGAAACCTTTGTGAAATGTATGTAAAATTTTGTCCGATTTAACATACTTAGTAGACGCTTGAAAACATGAAAAAATAAATATAATACTTGTATTTTGACCAGATATACAATAGAATCACAATATTATAAGTGTATTGAATTTTTTTATCGCAAAATTTAATTTGTCTTCTTAGTAGTTATTTACATGGATTTTTTAAAGCAAAAAAGGTCTCGAAAATTACTTCATATCAAGCTTCTTACTAAAAAAATGTATTTAAATATAATTGAAATATTCATTACAATACCATATTGTATCATGTTGACGAATAATATTAATACAAAATATATTGTAATTACGTAAGCATAAACATAGTTTCATCTAATTGATTTTGAAAACTAATAAAAAAACATAAATAAAATCCCTGGAACGCCGTTTCACCGCGTTTCATGAAAAATAAACCTTGGTTATTTATAGATTTATATTATCCACTGACACTTCGTGATGGAATTGCATTTTTAATATATTATTAGATTAAAACCAATATTTTTAGCTTTTCCACTTTTTTTATTTGACCAGCGACCGGGTTTCGTCGTTACCGACATCATCAGACCAGTCTGATGATGTCGGTAACGACAAAACCCGGTCGCTGGTCAAATAAAAAAAGTGGAAAAGCTAAAAATATTGGTTTTAATCTAATAATATATTGGTTATTTTTTGTTGGGTAATACATAAATCCAAAATTAAACAAGGTTTATTGAGTTAAGTGAGTGTTTGATAATGTCTTAATAAGACGAAACGCGTCACGTATTAACATATACATAAATAAATTTTGAATTCAATATAATAAACCTTGTTTAATTTTGGACATATGACCCAACAATTCAATATGGAATTCCACCAACTGTCTGCAGTTACAATAAATAGGTTATTTTAATTGATATGTCAACATAGATGAAGAAGAATATAGAATTCTCGGTATTTACAGGCATTTAAGTGATAAATATTGATCGAAGGATCAAGCGAGGATCTAGGAGGCACAGGATTTGATTTTTCCGTTTTGCACGCAACTTCGCAAGTAAATGGAAAATTAAAATCTTATCTTAGTATTGCCGCTTTCGAATCGCTCCATAAAAATACCTATTTTACCTGATGTTTCACACTTTCCATTTGAATAGTACCCAAAATATATTAAAAACATGTACCCTTTTCCCATTTCGAGTACTTTATGTAGATTTCCTTAATATTATTTACGCGTGTTTCGACGTTTCTAGGCAGACACACATGTACCATATGTTACAATAGATTAATAGTAAAACATCCCTTAGCGGGCATTTTACACAGAAAAATTGGGTATTAAAAATCTAACCCCTATTTGTGGTCATTTATGATAGATCTGGTACTCCATCGGATTGACGCCGTGTTAACTTGGTCGTTAGTTATATAATTAAAACTCTTAAGTATTACGTTCTATTTTTTGGCCTTAGAATTTATTCTTGAGTATTGTAATACATAATATAATCAATGTCTAAGTGATACATAAATATAATTCTAGTAAATCAATATATGTTAAAATATACTTTACATATAGACAAAAATATCGAAATCTTTTAGAACACAACCATGATACACGATTTACACACTACAAAGGTTTGATAGTCCCAAGAATTAACAATAAATATGGGAGTCGAACACTGCAACATATCGTTACGAACATTTTTAATTTGTTACCGACGGATGTTAGAGGTCAAAATAAAATATGGAACAAAGGCAAAATAAAGGAACGGGTGAATGATCAAGAGTAAATTTGATGAAAATCATAAAATGTTTATATTAAATGATAAAAAAAAAATATCGAAAAAAATTACATATCTGTGGTTTTATTACAAACAACCCAATTCCACAAAAAGTTTTTAGTACAAAACTTAAATTAAATTATAACACGAAAATGTACGATCATATGTGACAAAGCTCTCGAAAATATTCAAGACTTTAATAATAAATGAACTGATATGATACATTAAGCTGCTAAATCGCATGGGGGTTTAAACGATACTTTATCTTTCAAATCCTCTCAAGGACTTACATACATGTTTACATACCTAGAGAATTCAATGCGGAGGGTGACATGCAGGGGCGTGCTCTCCATAAAGGCACATTGACAGTGCCTACCCTACTTCATTTGGATAAAAATAAAAATAAAAACATGTGATCTCTCACATGAATTTATGAAAAAACGATGTGTGACAGATGTTTGAACGGTGATATTAGGAAATAATGCATGTTTGAGATAAGTAGTATCGATAAAATTAAGTTAAGTGTGTTGATATGGTTTGGGCATATAAATCGAACGAGTGAAGAAAGGAGAGTAAAAAAAAATTCTGAGACAAATGAAATTGGAAATACAAGTACCTAGAGGTAGATCGAAAAAAACTTGGTATGATCAATATTTCAAATAATTTTTAAAAGTCGGAATACCCATGATTAACAACCACTATACTCAAATTACGGAAATTTTCTCATGTGAGTTCTCGGTACCATCTATGGCTAGAATGGTGAATGTTTCACGTGTATAAAGTGATAACACAAGCCACCCCATGACCAGTTGTAAGCTGTGTAAATACCCAGACATCCATATTCTTCTTTATTTATGTTAAAATGTCAACAAATAACCTCAAAAGAGGATAAACCCATGTTTGCAAACATGAATTTAGAAATACTTTATTTTATCCTTTTTGTAAGCATATATATTGCCCGCTATTAAAAATAAGAATCAAGCTGTAACAGGGTGGGATCGAACCTAGAATCTCAGTATCAGAAACCGCGACACTAACCACGGGACCACAAACCGAATTTCGTTTACCAACACTCCGCCGACAAGACACACATGGTCTCTGCAAAAAAAATGTTTTAATATGTTTAAAATTGTGATTTAAATAAATGTATACAATTTATGTTAGTAAAAGTAATAAAATACAGATTTTTTACTTGTTTTATGTTTTACGTGTAATACGAGTACGTCCGCCTCCGTGGTGTTATGGTCCGTACTAGATATCACGGGTTCGATTTCCAAGGGGATTCAATAATGATTAATATAAAAAAATATAAAAAGTGTTTTTTTTACTCCAATATTTATTCATATTACCCTGGATCCTGGTTCCTGATCACCTTTCCTAAATCACCTTTAGCACTGCGTTCATATGATGCAGTGCCCTATGCACCATCGGGTGAGTATAAGGGTTGGGAGAGAATATGTACCTTATACTTACTTGTTAAGTCTTCCTCACATATACATGTGTACGTATGCGTAATTATATGTAGGATATATGTATATGTATACTTTTGAAGATGGCGATGATTAATGAATAAAGATAATTAATTATTACTTTATATCTCTCCATACCACAACTTAATTCCGTAGATACTGAACATATAATATGATTGTCATTTATGTATAGGCATGTACAGTTTACGTATTTAACCCTTACGTTGCTATGGTAGATAAAAATATATTACTTTGCCAGATATTCAACGTCACGTTTAGTTTGTGTTTAAATTTAGTTCCTTAAGTTTATTTGTATAAGGACATCCATATAAAATCCTGCTTTGAACACTTACTATATTTTGTATATTAAAATGATTATAATACATTGCTGAAATACATAAAGTATGAAGGATGAAAGTAGACTGAATGCAATCTCTCAGACGAATGTGCGACAAAACGATGTGCAATCGATGTTCGAATGAAATAATGAAATTTTGAGATAAGCAATTTTTTTCAAAGAGAAATATTTGTGTTTTTATTATTTAAATAAATATATCAATTTCATACTGTTTCTGAGAGCCTAAGCGGCTCAATATTAGTAATAGGTATCAAATTGTGGGTTCGAACCGAGAAACTCTGACTCAAGAGTCCGCGTCACTAACCACGGGACCACAACCCCACACTATTGATCAAATCAAGAAAACTGTGTTGAGATGGTTTGGGCACCAAAATAAAAATAAAAATATGGGATCACTCAGACGATTGTGCGGCAAAACGATGTGTGATAGATGTTCAAAAGGTGATGTAAGGAAAGAATGCAAGTCTGAGATAAGCATTATCGATAAAATTATGACAGGTGTGTTGTGTTTAGACTTGTGAATCAAACGAGTAAACAAAGAACAGTAAGAACAAATTATGAGGCTTATGGAGTTGGTAATAGAAGCAGAGGAAAACCGAAGAAAATAGTGGTATTTACCAAGTAAAACTGAAATAAAAATCATTTATACCCTATTAGTTATATATTAGTTATAAACCGAGAACATTGAGCTTTTTTAATGAGCTTTCAAATAATGAAGAATATGTAAATATTATTATCCTAGAAACAATTTTTTTCGTCATATTATTTCTACCCTCCTGTTTATATTTCCGTATTAAGTTTTTGTGTAGTAAAAAGAACAACAAGGACACAGAACCTTTATTTTAATTCGTAAAGTTTCTCCGGTTAAATACACCTTTTCCGGAAAACCCATTTAACTACACTACTTGTTGTGTTACTCAAATAATGTTGCTTTTCAACCCTTTGCAACCCCGATCAAATTTAATTACATCTAATTGATTTTTAAATGTGTGGTTTTCAACGTAATTGTTTGAAACATACAATTTTAACATATTACCAAAATAATTTTAATCTTTGAAAATATATATATATTTTTTAAATATTATTTTGAAAATTAAAAATACTTTGTGTTTTGATCCACTCACATTTTTATTAACCAACTAGTTTCGGCAACAACCTGTTGCCCTATTCAGGGTTTAATTACACCCTTTCAAATTCAAAATATTAATTATTTTTATTTCTCGAAATAACATATCAATATGATCCACAAAGTTAATGCTTTCAATATTCAAAAAATATATTTTTCAACCATTATCCGCATCCAAGAGTGTACAGGGCACTACGTCGTATTAACGCAGTGTTATCTTGATTGTTACTTACATAAGGCCAATGTTGTCATTCCTGCTCAAATATGTATGAAAAAAAAGTGACCAGTCCTGCGTTTCATGTACCAGTTCAGGGTAATGTTAAATAAATTTAAGAGTGAAAAATCAGAAATTTTTATTTTTACCCACACTCCCGGAATCTAACCCTATAGCATTGTTTAAACGTCCTACCCATTGCATTACGGACAAAACGCTATTGTTTTACTATCTACCTCTGAAGTGAAATGGTGAGAGTGTTAAGCTGCCGTGTTGAATATCTCGAGTTCGATTCCCAAGGAGGAAAATAAACCTTAATGATTTTCACTGTGAGAATTATTTAATGTACCCTGGACTGGTATGTGAAGCGCAGGGCTGTTCACCTTTCCTTCGTGAATTTAATCATCAAGATAATACTGCTTCTACACGAAACAGTGCCCTGTGCACCATTGAGTGCAGATATGGGATAATTAAAATACATTTTCATTTATTGTATTTATATTTATTTTAAGTATAATCTTATTATGCTTATGACCCCAAAAACACACTTAAAAACACCCACACTCTCTCTCACACACACACATAGCTTGCACACATAAATGTGTATATACAAGTTTATATAAAAACGCGTGGTTAAGTTAGGTTAGTTAGATAAGGTTAGAATAATGTTAAATTCTGCAAGATTTGTTAGTAAAATAAGTATTTTTATAAATAATTTTTAAACGTGAAAAACACATTAAGTGAGTATCCTTCATTGTAAGTAAAAAAAATATTTATGCACAGACACACATATACTTCAAACACTTATGTGAACCGCTCTGCTCATCATATATAATATCGTAGTCATACAGGAGAAAGTGACCAAGTGCATTTCTTACACGGTCTTAAACCGTGATGATTGACTATTTGATATCTTACTAGCTTAATATTGCCCTGAAAAACATCCTAAAGGATTTTAAACTTGGAAGTATAATATATTGACTTGTGTTTATTTTCTTGCCAAGCAAAAGTGACTTAAATGGCCCTCCTGAACATTTTACCTTTTGTTAGTTGGTGGCTTGCTCCTGTACGACTACGATATATGCAATTAACTAACTCACCATCACGCCGCTTTCCCGTAGGGGTAGGCAAAGAGATACTTTAAAGCAAATATAACTTTAAATGCATTGAATACAAAAGGTACTCTCCTTCTCTAAAGATATAGAAACACATTCAAGGCAGGTGAAAAACGATTGTAAAAAAAATATATTTTATATTAATAAAATATATTTTCACTGTTAAAGGGTTAAACTCAATGCCGTTTTCATCGAGTACATTCTCCGCAGTTTAATATAGAAATTCCTTCTCTGAAGAAGTATGTATAAGGGGGATGGAAAAAGGATAAAGGGTTGGTTGAAAACCCTCGATTAGAGTCATAATTGATTTCCTCGTTTTTAATTGATTTCTTTATCTGCAAAATGCTTTCAAATGTACATAAAACATCAAATTGAAACTTTCGTTAAATATGTGATTATATTTATATTTAAATATATATATACACAAATATATATAAATATATATGTGTATATATATATATATATATATATATATATATATATATATATATATATATATATATATATATATATATATATATATATATATATATATATATATATATATATATATATATATATATATATATATATATATATATATATATATATATATATATATATATATATATATATATATATATATATATATATATATATATATATATATATATATATATATATATATATATATATATATATATATATATATATATATATATATATATATATATATATATATATATATATATATATATATATATATATATATATATATATATATATATATATATTATATATATATATATATATATATATATATATATATATATATATATTTATATATATATATATATATTTATATATATATATATATATATATATATATATATATATACAAATATATTCACAAATGTCTAACATGATAAGTCTACGTGTAAAGCGTAGCTACCTTTCTTAGTCCCACGTCTCCGTTTCGATACCCAGGTGGGTAAAAATATAATTTTTATAGTTATTTTCTTCAATATTTGTTCTTTGATTGGTACGTATAGCCCAGACCTTTTTTAATTGATGAGATTTATTATCAAGTTAATACTGCATCAATTCAATTCAATTTTATTTCCGCGTTGTTTGGATAAAATACTAAGGAGTTATAATTACTTTTTCGACATCTCAACATAGATGAAAAAGAATACGGAAGTCTAAGTATTTACAGGGCTTACGACTCTTCAATAATAAGATAATTTTTTGTAAATTCTTTGAAAATCTGTATAAAGCTTATAATTTTGAATTATATGCTTCATAAATATTTCAAATCGTGTTTTCAGGAGATTTCGAGTAAGTCAAAGTATTTTAAACACATTTGACAATAACGATCTATCTTATCTTATCTCGATCTCTGCTTATTGAAATGATTAAATTATGAAGTATTAAAATTAATTGTCCCTCCTGTTTCCAACGCAGATTAATATAAAACATTTTATTTATTTATTTGGAAATTTTACACAACAGTTACATAAATACATTAACATTAATAAGTAACAAAAACAGGTAGGTATTTGTAACATTTCAATAACAAAATTTCACATTTGTAATTTAATATAAATGCTTGGAAGAGGGTCGGTAGGGTGAAAAAGGAGAAAGGGAAAGATCAAAGCTTAAGTCTACGACAAATTGTGCAATAATTTGGACACATCACGATATTGACTTAGTTAGAAAAAACATAAAAGTCCATTTATTGATACATAAAACCTTGTATATAGTATATAAAATATAAAACCCTTATCCGCACCCCAACGGTGCATAGGGCACTGCGTAATACAAACGCAGTGTAATTTTGATCGTTTACACATGAAGGAAAGGTGATCAGCCCTTCGCTTCAGGTACCAGTCCAGGGTAACATTGAATAAATAGTACAGTGAAAAAATCACTTATATTTATTTTACCCCCCCCTGGGAATCGAACCCGAGACCTCCAGAACGGTAGGCGAGCTTGCTGACCATTACACTACGGAGGCGAACATTAATTATATAATATTAATTAATTAATAATATTAATAATTAATGCAATTCTAATAAATAAAAAAACTTAACGACATCGTTGATCTCACATATTTCTCTTATCCTGGTGGTATAATGATATTATTGGCTATTATCCTTGGCTCTAACCTACAGACTTTCTCCAAGGAATGCTTGGCTAGAACAGTTTAGGGACTAGAAGGAATGTGTATTTGATAACGCATTTTTATCGATTGTTGCGCGGTATGATCGATAATCCTGAAATTATCCGGAGCATTGGTCTGTATGTTCCCGATAGTTACCTAAGACAGCGTCGGCATAGATTGTTTCACATTCTTATACAGAGGACCAACCTGCCGATGGGTATGCCTGTAGGAAGAGCTACCGCTATGGTGAACAATATCACACTGGAGCATTTTGGCATTTACTTTGTGGTAAGACATGTAAAAATTATTTTAAAAAAACACTTGTTTTTCACCACTTGACTTTATTTATGACAACTAGTTTCAGAAACTAAGCATTTAGACTTGAAGATGGAAGCTTGGCTTCCGAATTTAGTTATCATAAATTAACTCAAATAGTAAAAAACAATTATTTTCTTTGATAATTTTAATAACACTGGAGATTGATTTGTTCCATGTGTCTGAAGGAGTATTCCGAAACTGGATTCTTCTACATCTTTAACAAGAGTCTTCTTGCTTACTATTTTATTTATGTTTTTATTGTATACGCCTTAAATGTTAGTTGGTAATGTATATATTAATTATTTTTTGACATCTCATGAAAGATGGTAAAGAATATGTAAGCCTGGGTATTCACGGGGCTGACGACCATCATAGGCTGGTTTAAGTGATCACTTTACACACGAGTAACGTTCACCAATTCTTCCCATTATTCATAATCACACTACTCAAATTCTTGAAGTTCTATACATACATATGAAACAACTTCAAAACCTTATTCTGAATCATTAGAACTTCACTAGAGATATTTATTTGTGAGATGAAAAGACATAATCCAGATTTTGTAAACCAGTATTTGGACACACTCAAAATGTTGTAAATATATATTATATTAATTATTGAATTTATTTTTTTGAAAATTTTATTCAAATATTTAAAACTGTCTTTATTTACATCTCGATTATTTTTAATGTTTCGTATCATGTCGAAGCAATTTATAATTTCTCATTTTGTAGCAGCGTAAATGAGATAGACTCGACGTTTTGAGTAGCGCTTTATAATTGATGAGATCCCAAATCTCTCGATAGGGGCGTCAAAAAGTTTCCTCTCTACTTATTTCATTATCGCGACGCTACGAGGCCCGAAGATCCAATATAAAAGCTCTACTCGGATTCCCAGTAGAGAGCAGACAAGACAAATATCCGTCCAATTGTGTGTTTGTCACCCTTAATCCCTTACCTACCCTCAGAATGCCTCAACCCCCTTCATACTTCCTGTTCTATTTATTAGATTTTTCATGTCAATTCAGAAACGACTGATGTTTTGAAAAGGCGATTTTTAAACAACATATTCAGAAAATATTTTTTGTATATTATAAGCACTGATAACTTTACGGTGTGGTAATAAGACACTCTCCTTATCGTTCATCGTTCACTTTGTGTAATACCACTCACAAATTAGTGTTTATTAAAGTGTATTACACAAAGTGATCGATGAACGATAAGGAGAGTTTTAAATGCTATTTTCTTCCAATTTTGATTTTAGTTTTACTAAGTAAATAACACTTTTTCCTAAAATCTATTGTGACATGCATTTCGATGCATTCTGTATCATTTTCAAACACCGTATGTGAAGCCAAGAAAAAACAATTGAATGCTCAAAGAAAGAAAAATCCTTGGAGACATTTTATTAAATCGTACAATTCAATGATTCCAATTTGTCAAAAAAGTTCATTACATTTTAAGTGTGTCCAAATTATTGTTCACTAACCTAGGTTGGAATTTTACATTTTTTTATATCTTAGCATAGATCAAGAATAATAAAGAAGTCTCGATATTTAGAGGGCTTATGACCTATCAAAGGCTGGTATGATTAAGTGATCACTTTATACAAGTGCAACATTCACCATTTTTACTCATGATTGCATTACAATCACACTACTCAAATTTTAGGAACTCATACATATATCATAAAACTCACGAAGCTTCATGTTCGAGCTTACGGAAATTCTTCATCTATGTTGAGATTTAAAAATGTCAAAATATAACTCCAAAGAGAAGAAACTATTTTTGAACAAGAATTTTAACACACCCAAAATGTTGTAAGATTTATTATTAATTTACTTTTTTTAATATTATAAATCATCTTTTGTCTACCCTAAATATTCAATGGCCATATCATTTTACATAAATACGTATTAATATCAGTCCTGACACGTTTATTGTAGCAACCCATGAATAATAACTGGGGAAATACAATACAATATATGGGATGTATGTATGAATATTAATAACAACTAAAAGTTACCTACAAACATATGTTTGTTCAAATACCATTCATTCATCCTCTTTAAATATTTGAACGTACCCAAAATGAAAATACATGACATACATACTAGAGGGATAAAAAAATACACGTGGCACATACATACAGGGTAAATTATTAAATAATACTTAAATGATTCTCAATATTTCGAGTGTGTTTGTTCACAAATCTGGGTTTATCCACTTTTATGATATTTTAATTTACATCTCAACATAGATGTAGAAGAATATTGTATTTAAAGGGCGTACAGCTTGTTATAGATTGGTTTAAGTGATCACTTTATACCTGTTATAATTACTATTCTACTTTTGTTAGAATTGTTAAATAATAATAAAAAATTGTATAATTTATAAAGCGCCATTTTCGTAAAATACTACCTTAAGGGGCGCTTTAAATTATATATATTTATATATACATATATATATATATATATGTATATATATATATATATATATTATATATATATATATATATATATATATATATATATATATATATATATATATATATATATATATATATATATATATATATATATATATATATATATATATATATATATTTATGTATATATATATATTTATATATATATATATATATATATATATATATATATATATATATATATATATATATATATATATATATATATATATATATATATATACATATATATATATATATATATATATATATATATTTATATATATATATATATATATATATATATATATATATATATATATATATATATATATATATATATATATATATATATATATATATATATATATATATATATATATATATATATATATATATATATATATATATATATATATATATATTATATATATATAATATATATATATATATATATATATATATATATATATATATTAATATATATATATATATATATATATATATATATATATATATATATATATATTATATATATATATATATATATATATATATATATATATATATATATATATATATATATATATATATATATTATATATATATATATATATATATATATATATATATGTATATATATATATATATTTATATATATATATATATAATATATTATATATATATATATATATATATATATATATATATATATATATATATATATATATATATATATATATATATATATATATATATATGTATATAAATATATATATATATATATATATATATATATATATATATATATATATATATATATATATATATATATATATATATATATATATATATATATATATATATATATATATATATATATATATATATATATATATATATATATATAATATAAATATATTTATATATATATTTTATACCTTTCTTGTGTTATGCGAGAGTAATTTTTAAAGGCATACAAAGGAATTGTTTGACCATACTTAAAATATAAATTAATGAGCTATCAATTTATTTAAGGAGAATAAATATAATCTAAAAATTAGCTTTTCAAAATATTTAAAAAATTGAGATCTTTGCAAAACACGCCTTGTTATTGTTTAATTTACTGTTGACATTTCACCCTAAGGACAAATTAAGGGTTGACACCCTAATTATAACAGCCAAGGGTATTGTTTTTGAAAGGGACTCGGATATCAATGGATCGTCCTACTGAACAATGAATTTTGTAACATCGCCGAAAGAAAAAGAATAATAATTATAACAGTTATCAAAGAAACTTTAGTAATTATCTTCATGAAATTGAGTTCCATTCATATACGAAACCTGAAATTATATTTAGTTTTTTTTCAATCGATTTTTTTTCATCTTAATAATTTGTTTAATATAATTCCATTTTTACTAAACAAACAATTGCTTAGTAAAAATGCAATCAAACGCTTAAACATGTGTTATTCTTATAATCCAGGATATTACAAAGAATTTTTTTTTCAGATCAAATTTAATTTACTAGCCTATAGCTAAGAAAAGCTTGGTTTCGTCGGTCAGAGGATCAACAATGAATTAAACGAGCTTTTAAATTTATATAAGTTTAATTCATAATTTAATCATTTCTTACTATTTTGAATGCCGAAACAATAGACAACATATAATACTATATACATTTTTGTAATATTTTCAGGACTATGTAATAGGCTTGTTTGTGTACATGTACGCATGAAAGAATTTATACGAATATGAAAAATACATCACAAGCAACCAGACCAATTGGAAATAAATCATTTATACTTCATTTTGGGACCGCGACGCCAATTTAGCAGTCGAGCGTCTACTCAATTACAACACGGCGCCGGAGGCGTCTGTGGAATAAAAATATACATCGCTGTCTTAGCCTTCGAAATAACAACTCTCAAATTTACATTGTTCAGTTGGCTGGTTTAAAGCTTGCTTGATGTTTTCCCCTTTGAAATGTGCGTAACTTGATATATTTTCATATCATTTTTTGACATCTCATCAAAGATGAAGAAGAATATGGAAGTCTGGGCATTTACGGGGCTTACGACCGTCATAGGCTGGTTTAAGTGATCACTTTACACACGTGTAACATTCACCAATTCTACCCATTATTGACAACCACACTACTCAAATTCTTGGAAGTTCCAAGAATTTGAGTAGTGTGGTTGTCAATAATAGGTAGAATTGGTGAATGTTACACGTGTGTAAAGTGATCACTTAAACCAGCCTATGACGGTCGTAAGCCCCGTAAATGCCCAGACTTCCATATTCTTCTTCATCTTTGATGAGATGTCAAAAAATGATATGAAAATAACTCCTGTAATTGGAGATAATCCAGATTTTGTGAACAAGTATTTGGACACACTCAAAATGTTGTTGATATATTTTAAAAATTTTACCCGATATAGATGAAGATGTTATTGGAGGTATGTATTAATGTCTCTTTATATAAACCGTCTATGATGGTCGTCAGCCACTTAAATGCCCAGACTTCCATATTCTTCTTCATCTTTTATGAGATGTTATTAAAAAATATAACTTTTTTTGTTAAACTTGCATAGTGCACTAATAAACTACTGCACAGGCCTCGGCTCTTATGCATGTTTGTACTGCAACCCCTAGTGCATGATGGTCCTCGGGGCAATCAAAATCGCATATGATAAACATTTTGTGCAGTTTTGAGTGTGTGAATAGTGCTATGGTAGTGAAGGGTAGTATTGTTTGCATGCTATTTAGTGATTGTCCTGACGAAGAGAATGGTACGTCTTGAAACCGGTAGATATTAAAATCTCGGTAAGGGCGCTTGCGCACTACAGGAATTTCACCGTCTGGCAGTCCGGTTAGCATGATAAAACGGATGATTAGCTTGGATTGGCTTGTGGTTTTGGCCGTCTTTCTTCGAATCGGTGCGCTTGATCGGTGCGTGATCACGGTGCGCGTAAATTCGATCACGGTAAACGTCAACGTCACTTTTATTTTAAAAAAAAAAACAAATTGTCAGACGGTTAAATTGCGTGTAGTGCACAAGCGCTCTAAGTGGTTATATACTTATAAAGCTAACATATATATTTTTTTAAATGTATGTATCGTATAATTTCATATTTGTTATATTTTCTCATTTGTTTATTTTAAATATGCTTCTTACTTCATGTTTTTCTCATTTATTTATTTTAAATGTGCCTCTTATTCCTGTTTATTATACCTGTTTATTGTTTTTATTTTTTACCATGTATTAGTTTTGTTTATTTAAAAAAAAACTTTTTTGTTTCATTCTTATTCGTGTTCCAGTCTTGTTAACCTTAATCCCATGTCCCAAAATGAGAAATAGAAATCACTCATTGGGAATATTATATATATAAATGACTTATGTATGTAATATGTTTTGAAAAAATAAATAAATAAATATTTATGATTAAAAATATATATACAATACGGATGATTTTTTAATTTTTTAAAGGAATTATTTATAGAAATTAAATTAAACTGTGGATGGAGCAAAAATATTCATCGAGCGCTGATTGAAAAATATTTATGCAAACAGTAATTGAACCTCATAAATCTTTATTTATCCGAAAAAAATATTGTTGCACTCCCGAGGGGAGAATATCTACTGTCGCAGGATTTTCGACGGAAATCGAGATTCAATAAATCATCGGTTAAAAGCAAAATCCTTGTAAACAGATTTCCTTTAATCCTTTATGATAGGTATCAAAGTGACTCGGATAATCCTTTGAGACCTACTGTTTTTTTGGAATTCGGCATTTTTTATTTACAAAGATTAATATTTTGACACAAATCACGAGCACATAATTAAATATATGTGGACCCGATACGTACAGCTGAATTTGGAGTAAAAAAATATTCAATGTAATATTTATTCAATATTACCCTCGACTGGTACCTGAAGCGGATGGCTGATCACCTTTTCTTCATGTGTTAACGATCAAGATAACACTGCGTTATTATGATGCAGTGCCCTATGCACCATCGGTGCGGATAGAGGTTTGAAGAATATGTTATTAGAAATGCTTAAATTTGGATGAAGCGAAGATTGTTTATAAAAACAGAGTGTGTTGGTGTTCTTTTCTCTCTGCCTACCCTTGCAAGCAGCGACGCAATGGTAAGTGCAGTTTAGTTTAATATAATATTCAAAGCTGTCTAGATTAGATGCATATATCTGCAATCCACAGCATTAGAGCTCCCATAGAAACGATTTGGTGTTGTCACAGCCGTAAATGTCCATTCCCCTTAATATGAATATGCATTAGCAAATTTGAACCGCCGAGCACTGCGATGTGCATATTACGGAGTGAATAGACGATTTAACTTCATACTGATATTAGCCTAATACAGGTACCACTTGTATGAGATTAGCAAATTCTGTGGATTGTACTATAGTCGGTCTGCATATATACGTATACTACATACCTACTACTGATTCTTATCTGCGCCCAATGAAGCTTAATAGTTGTACATAGAGGTCCTCACCAAATGTTACATTTCTAATATTGCACAAAAACCTTTTGAGTGCAAATATGCTCTTTATACTGTATTCTATCGAAATCTTAATTAAAATTGCGACAAAACGAGACCAATCCTGTGTTAAACCAATATGAAATCATTAAATCGCACCAAAACGTATCAATTTCACAAGCTAGAATTCCTGATTACTTAAAATCATTTATAATGGATATGTAACGCTTTGGTGGAGACCTCGACAATTATATATCAAGTTTCAGACGCTTTTTGCGTCAAAACGTGAATAAATTTTTCAACATGCATTAAAAATAAAAAAGAAAGTTTTTCATTTCATTTATAATGGAAATTTAACGTTTTATTTCTTTTAAAACGTTTTTTTTTAATATTTACAAAAATACTCCAATTTAATACTATTTCTGAGAGCCAAAACGGCTCATTATTAGAAATAGGTATCAAATTGTGGAAGAGTGGGTTCGAACCGTGAAACTCTGACTCAAGAGTCCGCGATACTTACCACGGGACCACAATCCGACACAAAGTAAAAAGAGATATTTAAGTGACCAAATTTTAGTAAGGTAGTTTATACCTAGTATATATTAAAAAAAAAACTTGATTTTTCAGGAGATCGTTTTTGATGTTTAAGAATATAATGAAATGTATTGAATATAAATATCAAGCCTCTTATAGAACTTTTAACTGCGCCACAGATGTTTTCAGGTAAAGCCTGAAGGTTATTTCTTCATTTGAAAAATATTAAGTTTATTTTTAAAAATAATTAAACAATACCTTTCCTTCAAAATGTAAAAACAACAGTTTCTGTCCTGTAGCGAGTAAATATTATGTTTAAAAAATGCCGCTATAAAAAATATAGTACATTTCTGGGCATTCCGAAAACATGCACAACGGAAAATTGTCGATTTTTGATTTATGACGTTGTTGAAATGAGTAAGCGATATGTAAATAAACTCATAACCTATGTTAACTTACAAGCAAAAATATTTTAGCATACAAATTTTAGGTAAAGAAGTTTTTTTATAATATTTTTTTTTATTTATTTTATTTATTTATTAAATATACATGTACATTTTATGTTTCTGTATTTTGGCTTTTTAGGCATAGCCTCTGTTGAGCCGAAATAATTACATACATGCTAATATTTAATACAATCAATATATTTATTTAGTTTTTACCAAAATAATAACTTTTTTTAAATAACTCTTTACCTACATAGTGTTTAAGTTTCACATTATATATATTTATATTTCAATCATGTTTTATCACAAAGTGAATGCCGAAACCATAAATACCATACATAAAAAATAGATAGATATTACAACATTTTGAGTGTGTCCAAATACTTGTTCACAAAATCTGGATTATCTCCAATTACAGGAGTTATTTTCATATTATTTTTTGACATCTCATCAAAGATGAAGAAGAATATGGAAGTCTGGGCATTTACGGGGCTGACGACCGTCATAGGCTGGTTTAAGTGATCACTTTACACACGTGTAACATTCACCAATTCTACCCATTATTGACAACCACACTACTCAAATTCTGGGAAGTTCTATATAAATGAACCAATTTAGAAACCTTGTTCTTGAATCACTAGAATTTCACTATTTGGACACACTCAAAATGTTGTAAATAAATTATCTGGTCAAATTATAAGCTTAATAATAAAAATGAAAATGGTATTTTCTGGCGTTTCTCATGTGTGTGATTATAATCCAGGATTCGGATCTCACATACTAATATAAGAGTTTCTGCTTAATAAAAAGCTTCTTTACATCTCACCAATAGATGTCTCTAGTGAAGTTCTAGTGATTCAAGAACAAGGTTTCTAAATTGGTTCATATATATAGAACTTCCAAGAATTTGAGTAGTGTGGTTGTCAATAATGGGTAGAATTGGTGAATGTTACACGTGTGTAAAGTGATCACTTAAACCAGCCTATGACGGTCGTAAGCCCCGTAAATACCCAGACTTCCATATTCTTCTTCATCTTTGATGAGATGTCAAAAAAAAAAATACACAAGTTGTAAGTTGTTTGCTTATTTGACTCTTAAGATAGACGAAGAAAGAATATGGAAGTCTGGGTCTTACAGGACTTACGACTTGGTTAAGAAATCACTTTACAAACTTATAACATTCAACACTCTATCCATGATTGACAACCACAAAAACAAAAATTTTGGATGACTTTCAAGTATTTCAAATTCATTTGTTTTATTATCCTTTCTTCACTCTTATTATCTTCTTATTATCTTCACTCTTATTAGATTCACATACCCAAACCATCAGAACAAACATTTCTTAAAAATATCAAAGCCAAATTCAAAAATGATATTTTTTTTAAATATATATTTTGGCAAAAAGTGAGCAAGTATTGTAAAAATTGTCGAGCTGAAAATTCAAAGAGTTGAATAAATTATACTAAGCTCGATTTTTGTATAAAAATAAAAACATATGAATATATTTATGATATGAAACCAGACATATTTATGAGTTGTGGTATCAGACGCTTCTCTGGTTTTCATCCCCTTATTCTCTAAAAATACTTTCTTTTGACATATACAGTATCTACTCAATGAATTAGGGCCATGCAGAATTTCACGCAATTTCTCAATTTAAACAGGAATAACTCAGAGAAAACCTTGAATAAAACAACATTGAATTTAATTTACATATGAACACTTTATTACGCTTAAATAATGCATATATTTTCATATAAATATAGTTAGTATTTAGTATTTCCACCTTTGGCAGAAATAACTGCCTCAATTCTTTTTGGCATACTTAAAATGCACTGTTTTATCATGTTTTTTATTTCTTCGTCTTCTGACCAAATTTTTTGAATATTTTTTTTTAGACAGTCTACTGTCGGATTTGGAAATGAGTATACCTTATTTTTTAACATGCTCCATAAGTTTTCTATAGGATTAAGGTCCGGAGAATTTCCAGGCCAGGGGAGCAAAGGCAGATTTTTGTTAGACAAAATTTTTATTATTGATTTAGCCCGGTGGCAAGGTGCCCCATCCTGCATGAAGGTGTATGGACCTTCTGTTGGGTCGAGTGTATGGTAGAAGGGCAATAAAATTCGTTCGAGGACCTGCTTATAGGAATTTTGGTTCATTGTTCCTTCCACGAAAAACAACGGCCCAGGTAAATTGTTAATAATACATGACCATATCATTGTTGCAGGGGGGTGTTTGATAACTTTTACCACACAGGCCTCATTGTAACGTTCCATTGGTGTTCTCCTGACGAATTGACGGCTCTCTGTCACGGCTTCTAACCGGCACTCATCACTAAAGATGACCGGAAAAATAATGAAAATTTAACTTTAATTCAAATATATAAGTTTATTTACTAAAATGATATGTTGAAAATTGAATTTAAATAAATACCTTTTTCCAATCATCTACCGAGTAATTTCAATGTAGCCTGGCCCATTTTAATCGATCCGCTTTCATTCGTGGTGTCAATTTTGGTACTTTTACAGGGCGCCTGCATTTCAGATTTACTTCGTAAAGACGTCGCCTCAGTGTTGATACCGATATATTTATACCCTCTTCTTCCAATTTTATTTTTAATGTTTTTGCTGATGCACTACGGTTTTCTAAGGCACTTTGAACGATTTTTCGATCAGTCCTCGGTGTTGTTTTTCTAATCCTACGACAGTTCTTTCGCCGATTGCTGGTGGCGGGTGACTGATTTATTATTGATTTTGATATTCTGTCCACTGTTTGACGAGAAACGTTTTCTTTTTTTGAAATTTCTCTATTAGATAATATTCCTAATTTCAGTAGCACTATAACACTAGACTTTTTTTCCTCAGAAATGTCTTTACTTTTTCCCATTTTGTCCTTTTCAAAAAAAACACTTGTGTTTACAAAAAAAATTTATACTTCATGAACTAAAATTAAAAATTAAGTTTTTTTCACAAGACACGATAACTATATAACCTCTCTGAACAAAACAACAACCAGAACTCAAGAAACTTCACTAATAAATGAGATAGGACTATTTTTTTAACTTTCAACTATCTGTCTACCTGTGCTAATTAGGGACCTTTTTCAGAAAAAGGGTTTGAAATTTTGTAAAGGCTTAAATAATCCAGGTATATTTTACATATTATTGAAGGTAATATACATGATATTAGATGTCAATAGAAAACTTAAAGTATTTATGTAAAATAAATATAATAATCCAAAAGATTTCAGAGTATTCAAAAAAATAATGGGTGGCCCTAATTCATTGAGTAGATACTGGAATAGAAATAAAAATAATACGACGGAGAAAAACGGACGGATTTATTAATTTTAAATTTCAAAACATATAACATACATAAGTCATGTATATAATGTTCCCAACGAGTAATTTCCATTTCTCATTTTGGAGCACGGAATTAAGGTTAACAAGACTGAAACACAAATAAGAAAGTTACAAAAAAACATTTTAAAAAATAACCAAAACTAATACAGGGTAAAATATAAAAAAATAAACAGGTATAGTTTATAGGCATATAAAAAAACGTAAGGTTACGTTTAAAATAAACAAATGAGAAATATAACTTATCACTAACACAAATATCATTCCGTAAAGTATTTTTTCAGTTCATTAATTTATTTTGGATCCCTAAATTGGGTTTTAAGTCATTATATCTGATCTGAAAAGGTACTTTATGGAAAGATATACATGTAGTATTAAGTCATATTTTCTTTTTTTTTTTCTTTTTACCTTATGTTTAATTTTCATTTGTTATATTTTCTCTTTTTTATATTTTATATTTTCTCATTTGTTTTAAATATGCTTCTTATGCCTATTTAGTATACCTATTTATTGTTTTTATATTCTGCCATGTATTTGAGTTCCAGTCTTGTTTACCAAAATCCCATGTCCCAAAATGAGAAATATAAATTACTCATCGGGAATATTATATATACAATATATGACTTATGTATGTAATATGTTTTGAAAAATAAATAAATAAATAAAAAAAAATTTAAATAATATTTTTTCACCTCCGTAGCGTACTAATTATTTCGTAAAATGAATTTCTATTCTAAAATAAAACAAGTTTGAATTTTCGCCTGTTGATGAGAACATCTGTAGTTCTCACAAATAATCGCATTTACATTAATAAACTTAGAAAATTGGTCTTGAAGAAGTGTTTCATTTTTATAACATATTTAAATGCCCAAACTTTTGCTTACAACTTCTGCGTTGTACCCAAATTTATATTTGGATAACAAAATTTTACATCCTCATAAATCTATTAACTTTATCGATTTCGTAAAAATATTTGACAAGCTTATATTTTTTATATTTGAAGGCAGGAAATATATTCAATATATTTCACTCAATGCTTGGGACTGTCAATTTCCAAAGCTTTGAAGTGTTTTCGACGCGCTTTCACGGTGATTTTCAAATTCGATTTAGATCGGCAATTTCACCAGCATTTTAGATCCAACATTTTCACAATTTTTCACGAAGAATTTCAGATTTTACAGCTGCGTCATATATACCTTATTCTAAATCCTTAAGTTTGCTTTTAAAATTTTAGATAAATAAAATAAAAATTCTCAATATTATTAATATTTAAAGCATTTACTTTGTGGTATAATAACTAAGTTATTATACAGACCTGAATGATGGAAGTTTAACTTCTGAAACATGTAGTCTATAATAAAACTCAAGTGGTAAAAAACGAAGTGTTTTCTTTAATCATTGTAACATGTCTTACCACAAAGTTAATGCCGAAACAATAAATAAAATTTACAGATTCATTAATATGCAGTGTTCTTATCTTTTGCTTCATATCCAACTACATTTGCTTTTGTATAAAACATTTTTTACTGTTTTTTCTTCACTCTGTTCACATGTGCAAACCATCTCAGCACACTTTTCTTAATTTAACCGATAATGCTTATCTCAGCCTAGCATTCTTTCCTTATATCACTATTCGAACATCTATTATACGTCGTTTTCTTACACATTCGTCGGAGAGATAGCATTTCGACTGCAGTTAGCAATCTTCCATTCCGCACAGACTTGAACAAGCTTTTCACAACCCCAGCCTACATATGTTTAGAGATTGTTGTGCTATATAGCGTTGTGTAATAGAATCCGACTTATATTGCAGTTTAAAGCACACAAAAGCTGAAACGGCGGAACATTCAAAACGTTGGCGGCTGAAATTTTCAGGTATGAATACTTCCGCTGCCAATAAACTAGTGCCCGAAAACCTCCCCCATGATCGCCGTATTCCGGAAATGTTACGCGTAGATAGACCCGGAAGCATAATTTAGACTGGCCATTTTACTGTTTTATCGCACCCCCTGTCGCCGCTTGGGTAATTTACTCGCAACTGAAATGTGGAAACGAAGTTGTTTCAAAACTTCGCCAACAAGCTGTGTTGCCATCCAGTGTGAGGAATTCTAAGCTCAGAGCATTATACGTGTCGGTCAACTCGCAAATGTGTAATAAACTAACCGTCCGCTACTGCAGTGAGTAGTACCTTTTACTTTGTTTCATATACCATATATTTAGTTTGATTCCCGAATATATGGAAAATTAATACGAGATTCAAAGCATTTTATTTATTGCCATTAGCTAATTGAATCCTGGAACGCGAGGTTTTAACACAAACTTAACCTAACTTAACCTTACATTTTTCGAACCCTTATTATTTATTTAACCCCCCCCCCCCTGGAAATCGAATCCGTGACCTCCAGAACGGTAGCTGAGCGTGCTGACCATTTTACTACGGAGGTGAATAATAATTACTACAATTAAATAATTTTTTATTGGTCCATAAACTTTAGCTTTTTGTGTGCCGTGGAATACTAGGAAGAAATTTAGTGCGTCGTAGGTGAGAAAAAGTTGCAGAGCACTTATATAATGCACTGCATCATATGTAAATATTATTATCTTGATTGTTGGTACATATAAAAAAGATGATAGCCCTTCAACGATTAAAAGACCAATGCTGTCCAAGGTAATATTAAAAAATATCGAGTAGAAAATCCTGACCCCTGGAAGAAACAAACCTGGAATCCCCAGCACAACAATTTTGAAACGGACAACCTAATACCTAACTTGACCTCACACTTAACAACGGTTAACACCATAAAAAAATATTTACAACACTTTGAGTGTGTCCAAATACTTGTTCACAAAATCTGGATTATCTCTAATTACAGGAGCTACTTTCATATTATTTTTTGACAACTCATTAAAGATGAAAAAGAATATCTTTACATCTCACCAATAGATGTCTCTAGTGAAGTTCTAGTGATTCAAGAACAAGGTTTCTAAATTGGTTCATATATATATATATATATATATATATATATATATATATATATATATATATATCTTTCAAGAATTTGAGTAGTGTGGTTGTCAATAATGGGTAGAATTGGTGAATGTTACACGTGTGTAAAGTCATCACTTTAACCAGCCTATGACGGTCGTCAGCCTCGTACATGCCCAGACTTCCATATTCTTCTACATCTTTGATGAGATGTCAAAAAAAGTTTAAAAAACTTTTTGATTTACTTAATCAAAAGCAACTTAATTGTTTTTCGCACGTATATTTTACTTGACCAGTGACTGGGTTTTGTAGTTACCGACATCATCAGACTGGTGGGAGGCTAGACAAAATTCTAAGCTATGTACTCAATAAGACAGGGATTGGAAACAGTATATTATTTTTTTCTGACTAAAATAATTCACTCAATTCAAATTAATTTTGTCAGAAAAAATTATTTAAATCATAGTTTTCTACCCCTGCTTCTTTGCATATTTTTTTTTAACCTCCAACCTGTCTGATGATGTCGGTAATGATGAAACCCGATCACTAGTCAAATAGAATATACGTGGAAAAAACTATATACCTAGTTGTTATTTCATTATATTAAAGTTAGTTCCACCAAAAAAAATCAGTACATAATTTAAAACTTTACGATTAATAATTTACTCTTCCTTGCTAAACTTTCCTGAATGTCTTAAAAAGTACTGTTTTTCTTCGAAATTCAAGCCAATTTATACCTGCACAATATACAGCATAACAAAGCTGAATTCTTGATACACGTATAAGTGTTGTTGATAACTAGGTTCTGTCTAAAGCCACCCTTAAACAAGAAGTGGGAGGACTTTTGATTACAGGGGTGGCTTTTCTATAACAAAGTTAAATTAATATTCTAATGGGGTTGATATCTCAACATATATGAAGAAGAATGTTGAAGTCTGGGTATTTATAATGATTACAAAATATTATTTATTTTATTTATTGTAACTGTAGACAGTTGGTAGAATTCCATTTCACATGTTTTTGACGAAAATACAGATGTTGACGGAAATGCGTCATTTTAGAATTATCTATCAACGCAAGACGTCTTCTCAATAAAGAATTGTGTTTATATTCGCTCCAAACAAACATTGAATGTTCAAACACACTGAATTATAGATAAATGTTCTGAAACCGTTTTCTTAATCGAAGTGAAAAAACCTTATGTTTTCAGTATAGGAAACAATTTAAAACAACTCTTTTACGTTCAATGAAATGTGACTGAATGTTCTGAAAATTCAGGAGAACCAACATTTTTATAGGTCGCTTGAATGACACAAATGAAAACATGAAAAAATATAACTATGTTACATTATATTTTCTGATTCTTTTAAACTACGTTTACGTTAATGCTACATAATTCAAAATCTTTGAGATTGGGATGAACTTAATATGTTTTTATTGTTATGTTTAAAAGTAGATACTTATAGGTCACAACATATTTGTAAAAAAATATTTATCAACAGCTACATTTAAAATAAATATGGTGAAATTTCTAAGTGAACTCAAAAAATACTCAGGCAGTTCGATAATAATGAAAATGAATTCAATATTACTAACTACGACCAATGAAATATTTCCAGCGATTAAATTTCATAATTCTCTAAATTCGCTACACATTTTGATATCAAAATCGATGTCAATCCGATATAAAGTTATGATATGGCATAATTCGTATCTTATGTCATTGGTGACATTTGACATGTGACAAACCTTCGTCCTTTAAAGAGTAACCAGGATAAGTGAAATATATATGAAGGTGAGTTTTCTTTTATATAGTTTATATCATCAAATTTTACCAAAAAAAAGTCCAAAAATAAAACATGCAATTACTTCAAATACAAAAATATAGTTTTTGGATAAAAGGAGTATTTCCAAAATTTAACAAAATGATTGGGTTGAATTCTACTTTATTTTAATATACCTATACAATGATGTTTATTGCGACATGATATAAAATCAGAATTTTATAATGTCTTGAAAAGACAAAACACGTCACAATATACGTCATTGTATATATTTAACTAAGTAGAATTTAATCCAATAACCTTGTCTATTTTTGATATATTACCATAAAAATTTTAATGAAATGCTACCAACTGTCTTCAGTTACAATAAATACGAAAATACCGATCAATGCTTGTTAGAGATATTATAATTTTTTAGTATTAAAGTTTCAACATTTGAAGGAAACAAAAATCTATATTATTTACGTATTTAGCGTTGGCTTTCAAGAACATGATGATTTAAATATACGTGTATAAAATGACCACTAACCGATCAGGTTAAGAGTCGAATGATGCATGAACGTAGAAGAGGCGAAGTATGTTTGCAAAGACAAAGTGGTGTGGCGTTCTATTCTCTCTGCCTACCCCTGCGGGAAGCGGCGTGATGGTTAGTTAGTTAAATGACCACTTTTTAACCAATTTTCACCTGTTGACTAAAATATCTGTGGTTCTCGAAACAAGTCGTATATTAATTTATCAACTCAAAAAGTGGTGTTTTAACAAGTGTGTAATTTTTATCTTTGAAAAAAAAACAATAATTTGACAGAAAATGTATTCTTTTTCACCGCTGATGAAAATATCTGTATCGCTGTTTTCGAAGCGAAAGGGTTTTCGACTTATATATTCTTCTTTAAACATTTTTATTTGTTTATTTTTGGAAAACCAACAGAATATTTACAAAAAAAGAAAATATAATAAAAAAATTTAAAAAAATTTATAAGAAATACAGGTTTTTCACTTGACAGTAATCTAAAAAAACTATCATGTACATAAGTATAACTGTATTATATTATAACTTACGTTTCTTAATCCAATAATCAAATAGTAAAATAGACATCAACTGTATTTTTCTGAAACGTTTTGAAACATTATTGGTATCTATTGGATTGATATTTCATCTTTGATTAAGCATTTTATTTTGAGAAATCAATATCAAGTATTTACTGTTTGTGTTTTTTTTTCTATTTGTGCAGTCGCGTAGTGCGTAATGGCGTCACGACTACTCCCCTCCCTTTTAAATAACCCCTTCACTTGAGAATTCGACCAATGGAATAGCAGTGAACAAGAGTGATAAATTCCACATGAAAAACATATGTTGTTGACAGATGTAACTAATATATTCTGTTTTATTCACTAAGTTACTGAATATAAGCCAGCGTTGTACTTTTCTAGGAAATTTGAAAAACAGTTTGTTGTAAATAACATTGAAGTTTTGATTTTGCTTTAATAAGATTAACTGAGTCAGACAATTTGTTTGAAGTCAGGGTTTAATCGAATTATGATTTTGCTTTAATTTTTTATAGCACAATAAGATTAACTGAGTCCAATAATTTGATAGTTCGTTTGGAGCCAGGGTTGAACCAAGTTTTGATTTTGCTTTAACTTCGTCTAGTATAATAAGATTCACTGAGTCAGACAATTTATTTGAAGTCAGGGATTAACCAAATTATGATATTGCTTTAATTTCTTCTAGCTCAATAAGATTAACTGAGTCCGATAATTTGATAGTTCGTTTGGAGTCAGGGTTGAACCAAGTTTTGATTTTGCTTTAATTTCGTCTAGTAAAGTAAGATTCACTGAGTCAGACAATTTATTTGAAGTCAGGGATTAACCAAATTATGATTTTGCTTTAATTTCTTCTAGCACAATAAGATTAACTGAGTCAGAAAATTTGGAAATATGTTTGGAGTCAAGGTTGAAGCACGTTTTGATATTGCTTTAATTTCTTCTTGCATTATGACATTTACTAAGTCAGACAATTTTACAATTTGTTTGAAGTCAGGGTTGAACTAAGTTTTGATTTTGCTTTCATTTCGTCTAGTAAAATATTGTATTGATTATTTGATTTTAAAATGTATATAAAAATTAAAATATCAATTTTTGATGTATACATATGTGTGTTTACACTTTTTTTCATTTCCTAAAATGAGTGAAAATATTTTTCTCAAAAATTCTGATATTTTTTATAATAAAAAAAATTGTTGTACATATTTTGATTTTGTTACAACCTGAACACACTGAAAACTCAATTTTATTCATTCCATATATGTGTATAATAGTAAAAGATCTCAAAATTAAAGTCATTTGATATTTAGTCTGACATTTATACTTTTTGATAAATAAATAAATATCTCCCATTCTATTGGCAAAATTCTTAATTCACACAAACAACCACACTGAGTCGTATTTAGAAACGGTTATTTGTGTATCAAAGAGGATTGTTTTAAAATGTATATGTGCTTATACTCGTATACACTTTGTTAGTGAAAAAAATGCTGTTTAAAAATTATGTTTTTTCATTTTTTTTTTGTTAAAAAAAAATTATATTTGGTACGTATTTTGAATCTGTTATTACTTGAACATATCAAAAGCTCCACTTTTTTGCCTTCTATATAAATGTATAACAAATAAAAATTTCAAGATCAAAATTATTGGTGATATTTCAATAGCTATTTTCAACGATATTGTGTCTGACATTTATATTATATGAAAAATAAATTATCATCTCCCATCCTATTGTGGAAATTCTGAATTCGTACATACAATCCCAGTCGAGTCGTATTTAGAAATGTCTAGTTACGTGTCTAAGAGGGTAGTTTTTAAAAAAAAGTTTTATAAGTTTGTTCAAGGGGACCAGACAAGTAAGATTTACGATGTCGAAATTCAATGTTACAAAATTCAATGTTACGTGGGATCAACGAACTTTTCTTTGTTTTCAACGTATATTTATCCCGTTTTAAGCAAAATGCATTTCAAGTACGAAATTCAATTTATGTTGACATTTCCACAAATGCATTCAAATCTTCTTTTTTTCTCCTTTTTGTAGATCGTAGGGATCTGTTTGTGCCTCCGCATGTCGCTCTTGGGATGTTGACTCTCAGCTGTCTTTCCATCTTTTCGGAGGTCTGCCTGCGGGTCTGCGTCCTTCAGGGTTGCCTTGGAGGGCGATACGTGGAAGTCTGTCTTCTGACATTCTGTTTATATGTTCCTTCCAGTATCGCCTTCGTTATCGTCCCCACCTCACGATATCCTCCGTCTTACACATGCTCCGGATGTATTTCTTACTCAGTCTCGCAATGTGTTTCCGGTTATGGATCGGAGAGCCTTCATCTCGGAGGTTCGAAGTCTAAATTTCGTTCTGGAAGTATCTGCTCTTGCCTCAATCCCATAAGTGGCTATTGGTCGAACACATGTTTTGTATATTTTCATTTTACTTTCTATTCTCATGTGTTTGTTCCTCCACACCGAGTTTCACCGATGTAACAGCAGCCTTGTTTATTTGTTTCTGAGGCATTCAAATCCATGTGTTTTAATATACTTGTAAGACCGCCGAAAACATACCTCTTTAAAAACACTTTTTTAACCCCCATCTATTAAAATTTATAGAAAAATAAGCTATACTAAATATTGGTCTTGGCGGACTGCGTGTTTCTTGAAGCTGTTAAAACAGTATTGTGCAACTGAACATTTTAGAAATGTAGTTTTTTTTATTAATTTTGATTTATAAGCAAATAAAAACATGTTTTGATCAAAAAAAATAAATTATATCACAACATAAGGGAAGAAGAATATCAAAGTCTTTTTATATTTTCAGGAAGGGTATTTACAGAGCTTACGACCTATCATAGGCTCATCATATAATTCACACATCGTTTCGAGTGTACCCGGCAGCATCTACGGTTGATTTAAGTTAGGTTTGTTATTCATCAGAGACCCTTATTGAAGTGTATGCAAGATCCTTTATCAATTATTTCATATACTAGGAAATACCTTACATAGAGATATCAAAATATTATTAAAAAATAACTATTAAGTGCAGAAACCCACATTTGTGTAAAGGATTTTGAAACATCAAAAATATTGTGAATTTCTTTTGGTTTTAATGATTTCTTTTTCAGAAATTGAATGACCAGAAAAAAATCCCTTGTTATCTTTTATGCTGTCACTCTGGAACTATTTAAGTACGCATTTCAAGAAACCTGTATATACTATATATCTACATTAAAAGCTCAACAGAAATGCCTTGTGACGTCAGCTTAGAAGCTTTTAACTGCATTCATAAAGGAAACTTCAACTCTTAGAATGTTGTTACAAAAATGCAATTGTAGGTATCTGGTTACATTCACTACGCTCTTACATCCTTTGATAAATGTCCCCATTTTGTTACGGTGGCCTTTGTATGCTTAAGGACAGTAAAACGAAAGATGACATATACTTATCTATATATAGTATAAATATATATATATATATATATATATATATATATATATATATATATATATATATATATATATATATATATATATATATATATATATATATATATATATATATATATATATATATATATATATATATATATGTATATATATATATATATATATATATATATATATATATATATATATATATATATATATATATATATATATATATATATATATATATTTATATATATATATATATATATATATACATATACATATATATATATATATATATATATATATATATATATATATATAAACATATATATATATATATATATATATATATATATATATATATATATATATATATATATATATATATATATATATATATATATACATATACATATATATATATATATATATATATATATATATATATATATATATATATATATATATATATATATATATATATATATATATATATATATATATATATATATATATTTATATATATATATTTATATATATATATATATATATATATATATATATATATATATATATATATATATATATATATATATATATATATATATATATATATATATATATATATATATATATATATATATATATATAAATATATATGTTTTACTATGCTATGATCCATGTTTATCCAGAAAAAGAGTTGAAAAAAAGATAAAGAGTAATGAAAATAGAAAATATTGAGTATTAAAATAAGTGAATCCAGTACTCACTTGAAACAGCTTTCGACAGGTCTCAAGTATTTAGTCTCAAGTAAAAAAAAATATATTTTCAAACGAAAAGTTTAATTTAATATTTTAAATTATGTTCTCAAGCGTCTCCTGGCATGTAAAATAATTCGGGAAGAATCTAACACACTTTATTGAACATCCCTCCGGAAAAAAAAATTAAATTAAAAAACTTATTCTACTCAACCGCAGATGGTGCCGAGAATAAGCACGTGAAAGAATGTTTTAGGATTAACAATCAAAGGATAAATACAACTTACAAAATTTGAATTGTATGGTTGTCAATCGTGGGTAAATAGTGAATATTATACTGTTTAAATATACCATTTCAACCAGCTCATAACTGGTCTTAAAACCTGAAAATCTACAGACATCCAAAAAAAACTTTTTTTGAGATATCGATAAAATAACTCATATCAAATTTATACTTGGGTAATTATTTAGGTACATGTATTAGTAGTTTTAATTTTATCACTGTAGATTATGTCTCCTATGTAAGGGACTCAATTTTCTTCTGTATAAATATGAAGAAGTTCTTTGATGGTCATTAGGCGACAAAGAGAATAACGGGTATTATAGGCATAGTCGGAACACCCTATATCAGAAATCGTAAACCATTTTCACCTTTACGAGATCATTCGTGATTCGATATTTTTCTTAAAATGTCATTCATCAGAGACATTTTTTTGTAAATTAAAAGCATTTTAAACTTCGTGGTATGGTAATGTAGCACTCTCCTTATCATTCATCATATACATTCAGGTTATTAAAATGAAATTGTTACGGTCTAACATTTGTACAAAAATAAAATTTTGAAAGAGAAAAAGAGGACAAATTTACAACATTTTGAGTGTGTCCAAATACTTGTTCACAAAATCTGGATTATCTCCAATCTGGATTATCGCATGTGTGTGATTATAATTTAGGATTCGGACCTCACATACTAATATAAGAGTTTCTGCTTAATAAAGCTTCTTTGCATCTCACCAATAGATGTCTCTAGTGAAGTTCTATTGATTCAAGAACAAGGTTTCATATATATAGAACTTCCAAGAATTTGAGTAGTGTGGTTGTCAATAATGGGTAGAATTGGTGAATGTTACACGCGTGTAAAGTGATCACTTAAACCAGCCTATGACGGTCGTCAGCCCCGTAAATGCCCAGACTTCCATATTTTTCTTCATCTTTGATGAGATGTTACAAAATATTAAGAAGACAAATTAATCACATTTATTACACAAAGTGAACGATGAATGTTAAGGAGAGAATAATTTATATTTGAAGCACTAACTTTGTGATTTTCCATTTTATAATAAAAATATAACTTAGTTTTTAAAAATCACTTTCAATATTTTTAGCTACGTTATGATAAAGTTTCAGGGTTTGTCAATTATTTATAACATTTTTACAATAGATATTTGGGAACATTTTTATATTTTTTTCTTATTGTATATATTTCAGTTATGTACCGACATTTTAGTGTGGGACTACATTTAATAAAATAATAATATAAAAATCAGCCATACAGTTGATTGCCACATTAAAAGTAGAAAAAATGTACATGAATTAGTTTTCTGCACTTATTATTATTTTTTCTATTCTTTCGAAAATAATGTTATTTTTTCATTACCAAAAGTGTAGATACACCAAGAAGAAAAATAACATTTTAAACTTATTTATTTTGATAGTTATCTGACTTTGTTGGTCGGTAACAGCGTCACAGGTTTATCATCCCTGAGATATGCAAATAGAAGGTGCAAATTAAGGGTAAACATCCCTCCTGAAGTACAAGCCTTCCTGAGGTGGTATTTAATATGAGGGATGAGATCAAACATTGTTAGCCTATTAATGTACATAATGATAATACATATCCAACACTTGAAGTAGATGTTCCAACTAATGAACTGAGTCTTATCGAAACGAATTTGTTTTAATTTCTTAAATATTTTTAGCTGATCCTTGATGGCACATTTTATAAACTTTATAAAATAAAACTCGAAAATTGTATTAAATCACCTTTATCACTGTTTATTTATTAATTTGGAATATGGATATTTGAATACATAAAAAAAATATTTTGAAAATTGTGTGCCTAGTTTTGTAATTTTCAAATTAATTCATTTTTAACAAAAAAATACAACTTAGTAGACTCAAAAATCTATGTTTTCCTTAACAATTAATACATAAATTTATCACTGTTATTTGTTTCAATCATTTTTTTCTTTATTTGTTTTTCACAATATATTATAATTTCATAATATAAGTACGAAAAAGTATACATTATACTAAAACAAATTGATATGTTGACAAGCTTTTTGCCATCTTTAGAGGTGGAAATGTTCTAAACTGAAAAGAGTTTCCAAGAGTTCACAACAGCCATCTACCATCGTAAGATTGATCATATGTCCAAAATTTTGAGAAGTGTGATTGTCAATCACGGGTAAAATTGGTGAATATTGTAAAGTGATCAATTAAACCCAAATATGACGGTCGTAAGCCCAGTAAATGCCCAGACTTTCATATTATTTTTGAGATATCAAAAAATAATATACAATAGTGAATGTGAACAAACTCAATATATCGCTTCGAACCTAAAAACTGTGACTCAAAGTCAGCAGCACTAACCACGAGACCACAGGCCGACTCACACACTTTAACCCTTTGTCAGGGTTGATTTGATTAACGTGTCCCAGAATGGCCTTTTAGCCTCCGAAGGGTCCTTGAATCGTGTTCACAGGGGAGCTTTAATATAATGATAAGTGGAATTGATATAGGAAAGGCATATAAAATAAACGAGATGGGTATTCTCGAATGTGCCGAAACCTAATTAGAAGGCTGTGTATTCCTTGAGAACGATACTATCTCACCCTGAAAGCCTAATCAGGCTTTTTAACCGGTTCGCTGCCACGAGCGCGTTAACGCGTTCTCCAATAGGCATTTCCCTTTTTTTTAATAAAGAGAAATATTTATGTTTTTATTATTAACACTTTTTATTTCATCCTATTTATATGAGCCTAAGTGGATCATTATTATGGAAATAGGTATCAAATAGTGGTAAGGTGGGTTCGAACCGAGAAACTCTGATTAGTCCGCGACACTAACCACGGGACTACAACCCGACACACATTTTTGCTCTGTTTTATAAACTTTTAAATTAAAATAAAAAATTACAAGACTATCGGTAAAATTTTTATTGAAATCTGTTGATAAATACGGGAGATATGAAGGTTTAAACTTTAAATATTTTAATGAAATGAAAAACGGACACCGCTATACGTCATCAAATTTTACGTCATCGGGTGTGTTATGGGGGGCGTATCCTTTTAGGTATCTGCTTTTAAAAATAAAATATAAAAAAACCCTTATCCGCACCCAATGGTGCATAGGGCACTGCGTCATATAAACGCAGTGTTATCTTGATCGTTTACACATGAAGGAAAGGTGATCAGCTTTCCGCTTCAGGAACCAGTCCAGGGTAATATTGAATAAATATTACAGTGAAAAAATCGCTTATAATTATTTTACCTCCCTTGGGAATCGAACCCGGGACCTCCAGAACGGTAGCCGAGCGTGCACTATTACACTACGGAGGCGGACTGCTTTATAGAGCTGCAACAGTAGTAGTGTGGATTCGTTTGTGTGACGTCTTTCGTTTCCATCTTACGAAAATAACGGTTTTACGAGGGCGAATTTTGTAAAAGAAAGTGATGAATGAAAATATTGATTTAATCGGCTGTTATAAACACAAAACGAATCTTACACAATCCTTTATAGGTTGAGACGCAGACTTTTGGCACCGCCAGATTTTAGGTTCTGATTGATCTGATCGTGCCAAGTCTTTTTCGGTCGTCCTCGTTCTGTTTTCCCTCTCACATTCGCCACATATATTTTCTTAGTCATTCTCTCATTATCTATTCCCTCCACATGTCCATACCACCGTAAAGAACTCTTCTTAATCTTTTCAATTATTCCTCGTTCAGCCTTACATTCCGCCAGCCTTACATACAATGATTTTCCATACATTCGTCTTAGGCAGCGCATTTCAACAGCGTTCACTCTGCTTTTATCCTCCCTTTGCCAGTTCCATGTTTCGCCTTTACATTTTGTGAATATTTAAACTGTGTTTTTCTGAGTAAACGGCAGCTCAAAAGCTACACGGTGTATATATTTGGTAATTTTTCACAGTATCCTTTTATATCTGTATCCAAAAAATAGTTTTTTTTTAGGTTTTATTTTTGTTGAAAAAAATCAAGGCCTGCTCGGTATGGCCATATTAATACCTTCCGGCATTGAAAGGGTTAGAAGGCTGTGTATTCCTTGAGAACGATACTATCTCACCCTGAAAGTCTTATGAAGCTTTTTAAAATAAATTATATGTCTGAAAATGATTTCAAAGCGCTAATGAAATGTCAAAGATCTCGATATTAATTTAATCAATTTTGTAGTTTATTCTGTCGTATAGAAAGTGCCAACATATCAGGTTGCCGTATGTGTAACTTGATATTGTAATTAAATGTTATTTTAAAACATAAAACAGCTTTCAGTATCAAAAAAAATGTTATCAAAAAAAAAATGTTTGTTTCTTTAAAAGCGTAAATCTCCTTAAAAAATTCATCGATTTCTTTCTAATACAGCTTTGAAATGTCGTGGATACAACATGTTTTTTTTTTTATCATAAAAATGAACATCAATTTAATGAACATCAAAAATAACAGCTCTTACCCCCGTTCAACCTACAACGTCCCAAGGACACAACTCTATAATTTAGACGTAGCCTCACATACGGTGTTTGAAAATGATGCGAAATGCATCGAAACACGTGTCACAATAGATTTTAAGTAATAGTGGTATATGCCAAGTAAAACTTAAATTTAAAATGAATAAATATAACCACAAATGACTAACAAATCAATTAATGAAACCTTGTTAGAGTTGACTTCAAAATACGTTAGCCAAAAAATATAGACAGGCAGAAAGCAATTTAAAATAATTTAGAAAACGTAGTGATTGATTTAGTGTTTAATTTATAGAACTCTTAAATTTAAATTTTAAATATGAACATCAAATCCGATTTTTAGGGTCACCTTAATTGTATACTTTCATTTTTTAAAACACATAATAATTAAAAATTCAATTTTTCTACAGTTGTTTCGCCTCGTTAGGGCATTATAAAACTACTGTCTGATAATGCCCTAACAATTCGAAACAATTGTCAAGAGTTTTGTTTCTTTTTGTATTAAAAATAAAAATATATATATAAGTAGACCCTAAAAATCAGTATTTGATTTTACTGTGTTAAATATAAATAAGTTTTATAGAATCTCAAAATTCACTTAATTCATTTTGTAGTTAAGTGTGTGATATTTGAAAAAGGCCAATATATCAAGGTTACGTTGTAATTTGATATTCTAATATAATTCAATCATACGCAAGTTTCAAAAAAATAAAATGGCTCAGAGTTTTTAATGAAGACTTGTCCGCACCCCAATGGTGCATAGGGCACTGCATCATTTAAATATATATGTTATCTTGATCGTTAACGCACGAAGGGAAGGTGATCAGCCCTCCGCTTCGCGTACCAGTCCAGGGTAATATTGAATAAATATTATTGTGTATAAATCATTTATATTTATTAGACCCCCCTCTGGGAATCGAACCCGGGACCTCCAGAACGGTAGCCGAGCGCGCTGACCATTACACTACGAAGGCAAATTGAAGTAAAGCATGAAAAAGCTCATATTTCCTACTTCAGCTGCGGTTGCTTTTAACTGATCATTGTATAATATTTCTTTGTACATTTCTAGTAAAACTTACCGCAGGAAGCTAATGATTTATACAGATAACTTCCTGTGAATAAACGTTTATTTTCGCTACCATTCCGTGAAATGGACCATCCTTCTTCAATGAAACAACTCAAACGGAAGGTAAGGGATGTTTTCTTTTGTTTGTTTACTATTAAAATTTCAACCAAGTGCTGAGAAGCGATGTACAAATTTACTCGAATAATCGCTTAATTGAAAAAAATATCTGATAATACGTAGTAAATTCAATCTGAAATTTGTTGTTATTTCAGTTTTGACTCTGAAAGACTCTGAAATCTAGCTACGACTTACACAAGATCGCTTTTAATGTTTTTACTTCGGCTCCAGGTTTATAAATTTTATATTTTGTATATTAAAAGCATTGATAACATTGTGGTATGGTAATAAAACGCTCTCCTTACCATCCATTGTTTACTTTATGTAATACAACTTTTTTTAACACTTGTCTGTGATTACCGGTTTTGGAAAAACATTCCATCATCAGGTCATTAAAATTAATATTAAATTATTACATTAAAATTAATATTAAATTATTACATTAAATTTAAAATTAAATTATTACGATTCGACATTTGTATAGAAATAAAAAACAAAAATTAAATTTCTCTCTTTCAATAATTTTATTTTCATACAAATGTGAAATCGTAATAATTTTATTGAAATTTTAATAATTTTAATGTTATAATTATCACTAGAATTTTCACTTAAGACATCTGTTGTTGAGAAGAAGCTTTTTAATAATAAAAAAAAACTACTGTAATTGGACACACTCAAAATATTGTAAAGCAGTTTTATTTTATAAAATAAAAATTCATGTTAAAACATTCTCTGATTTTTTAAACCGATCCTCAAATATTTTTTAAAGCAGAAAACCTGTTTCAAACCATTAAATAGAGTATAAAATTCATTTCCACACTTTTCAGACTTGGTTCGAAGGCTGAAACTTTAAATTTTAATGACGTAACATACCTGCTGAAAACTACCCCTAACTCACCTGAAAGTATGTTACATTTGAGTTACGTTATCCCTCTTTACAACGTGTTTCAAAGGAGTGGCAAGAACTGAAACTGCCTATGTGTAGTATAATAATACTTTCCAGTGAGTTTCATTAACTTTAATTCCCGAGTTGTGAATTTAAGGCTAAAATTTACTAACTAGCAGTTAAAGTACTTTACCAAGAGTTAAGAGGAGAAAATTTGACGAATATCACTTCATTTGTGGCACTGTGATTTAATGATGAAACAAATAAATTGATTTACTGGGTAAAAGTTTAAACTCGCTTCAGAATAAGACAAATCTTTAAATGAAATTAATTTTTATCGGTATTCACTATTCTTTTATGTATTAAATGTTAGATCGCTGATTTTTGAGACTACAAATTTTTATTTTATTATATTTTTTGACATCTCATCAAAGACGAAGAAAAACATGGAAGTTAGGGCATTTACGGGGCTGACGACCGTCATAGGTTTTACACACGTGTAACATTCACCAATTTTACCCATTATTAACAACCACACTACTCAAATTCTTAGAAGCTCTAAATATATATGAACCAATTTTAAAACATTGTTCTAGAATCACTAGAACTTCACAAGAGATATCTATTGGTGAGAAAAATAATAGAAGCTTTTTAACTGCAAATGCCCAGATTCCATGTTCTTCTTCACCTTTGATGGGATGTCAAAACATAATATGAAAAATAACTACTATCATTGGAGATAATCCAGATTTGTGGACAAGTATTTGGACACACTCAAAATGTTATAAATAAACACACTGATCAAATTATAAGCAAAAATAATAATAAAGAAAATGATATTTTCTTGCTTTTCTCATATATGTGATTAAAATCCAGGATTCGGATCTCGCGTACTAATAAAATAGTTTCTGCTCACTAAAAAGCTTCTTTTCATCTCACTAATAGATATTTTTTAATAAGATATTTTTTGTGACAATTGTTTCGCCTAGTTATGTCATTTTCAAACGAATGTCGACATTCGTTTGACATACCACTTCGTAGACTCAAGATATCAGTGTTTGATTGAACATTTCATACATAAAATGAAATGGAATTGTATAAATTAAACGCCAAATCTATAAATAATTCAAAACAACCTATTTTTTCGACCTTTTTAAACCCGATGTACTTTGACTAACATCCCTAGTGCATGTCAGACTTCGGCTCTTAATTTGGTTTGTGCTGCAACTTCTAGTGCATGTTGGTCCTCGGGTCGACCAAAATCGCATATGATCAACATTTTGTGTAGTTGCAAGTGTGTGAATAGTGCTATAGTGATGACGGGTAGTATTGTTTGTATGCTGTTGTAGTGATTTAAATGGTCCTGACGAAGAGATGGGTACGTCTCGAAACTGGTAGACACAAAAATCTCAGTGAGTGGTTACATCCTAATATTACAAACATTTTTATTAAAAAAATATAAAAGTAAAAATGACTTACCACAAAGTTAATGATTTAAATATAATATATCTTGAGAATATAATTCAAACCAGGTTGAATTTTTTTCAATTGTATTTTTTTATAATTTTATTTTAACGAAGCATTTACCGAAAAGCTTGTATTTTTGTGATTACTCTCGAATTTATTTCAACCAAGAAATCTCAGTGGGAAATTTCTTGATCTGTGTTTTTTCCGCTTCATTACGTAATGTTCCGCATCCGTGAGTTGCATCGAATCTCATTTTTACTGTAACGAAATCATTTTCATTGCATCCACGTATTATGATACTTTTACTGCACTGGAATGTACTGATTTAAAATGTTCTTTAACAGCGTTTAAGGAAATCAGTAATCGGTTAAACAAATAAAAAAAAATGCATCGAAAGCTTAATTGACAGTGCACAATGGAGTCTTCATTCCAACACTAATGTATGGAAGTGAACTGAAAAACAGATCTTAGTAGCTTAGTTTTTATTTTGTTAGTCATAAAGTAGGTATACCTTCTTCAAACCCTTATCCGCATCCCAATGGTGCATAGGGCACTGCATTATATAAACGCAGTGTTATCTTGATCGTAACACACGATAGAAAGGTTATATAACCTTAAATAAAACGTATACCCATATACAAGACATGCCTTTGCGGAATCTTTTTTTGTATTAATATTATGTAAAAATACATTTAAAAAAATATATAAAATAGAATTGTAGTTAAAAAAAATTAATTAAAAAGACATAATATTGTTATTTTTTATTAATGTTTTACTAAGTAAATACCTTTTTTTTCAATCTACTGTGACACGTGTCACAGTAGATTTTAAAAAATACTGGTATTTACTAAGTAAAACATTAATTAAAAATGGATAGATTTTAACACAAAGTGACTGCTGAATCAATTAATGAAAGAAGGATTATAGTTTGGATGCAGTTGAAATGCAATCTCTCAGGCGAATGTATGGCAAAACGATGTTTGATAGATGGATATGGTTATATGATAAACCTGCGGAAGAAGAATCCTTCAATATTAAAATCATATATCATCCGTAGGGTAAAAAACCCAGTGTCTGGGAAAATAAACAATTTGAAATTGAGAAATTTTTGTCCACATTATAATCAAAATATTTTTATTTTTTCTCCAAAATTGGACCATTAAAACGTTCAGTAAATATAGAATAATTATCGTTATTTTTTACGCGCACAGCAAATTGCTTGTGGTGGAAAATCCGAGGGTAAAATTTCAGAAAATGATATCCGCGTTTTTTTTAAGGACCGTATTATTTTTCTATCGTCAAAGCATAAATCTGTAAACAATCATATTAAAGTAAACACTATTCATCCCTTTCACTGTGGTTTTCACCCTTAAAGCAATCTGCGAGTCATATATGTGCTGTGGTTAATATTTTATGTTTTTTTTTCCTTTATTAACGGTCGTAACTTATTTGTACATTATATATTACATGTTGAATACTTTACGATAAAATAAAATAAAAATAAATGAATAAATTATTTTTATTTATTTTAATATAATTCAATTAAATAGTTAAATTTGGCATTTTTGATTCATTGGTTATTGTTGTAATGTCAGTAGTAGGTACATTATCGCTCACTCCTTTCAAGAACGTCATTAATCAAAAAACTTGATTTTTCAGGAGATCGTTTTTTAAGTTTAAGAATATGATAAAATGTATTAAAAATAAATATCAAGCCACTTTTTGAACTTTTTACTGTGCAACAGATCTTTTTAGGTAAAACCTGAATGTTTTTTCTCCATTGAAAAAATATTTAGTATATTTAAAAAAATAATTAAACAATACCTTTTCCTCAAAATGCAAACACAACATTTTCTGCCCTGTAGCGGGTAAACATTAAGTTAAAAATATGCCTCTTTTGCTGGGATATAGTACATTTTCTGGGCATTCCGAAAACACGCATAACTGAAAATTGACGATTTTTGAATAATGACGTTCTTGAAATGAGTGAGCGATATTTTCTATGCACAACTAAGTGCAATCGTTGAACCAATATAGAATCCATTTCAGGAGTTTCGAACCATTAAAATGTTTTCTCTTTTTTGAGTATATTTTTGTACCGTAAAATACTTAAATAAAAAAGTACTAAATTTCACAGTCCGCCTCCGTAGTGTAGATGTAAGTGAATTTGACTAATATACTGAGGGTCTCGGGATTCATTCATGTTTTCAGGCGTCTTCTTGTATCCAAAATAATTCAGAAAGTTTTTTTTAAGGAATAACCTGCAAAGCTTTTACGTTTAGAGACTTGTCTTCAGATAGAATAGTAAGGTAGGGTAGGTAGATGTAAAAAATATGACACAAACAAACAAGTCAATTAAAAATAAATATTTCATGAATGGCGGGAATCGAACCCATGACGCCAGTTTCAGTACAAACATTTAATGAAGGTATTTGCTTATTAAAAATACTTACTCAAAACATCAAAAGATGGTGCCGAGAATTCACGCCAAAGTTTTTGGATATGACAAAAAGTATTATCTTACATTACAAATGCTGTATGTGTTCTCTTCTTTTAACTATTATATGCACCCAATGATTCATAGGGCACTACATCGTAGTGACGTCAATTGCAAGAAGGCTAGGTGATCAACCCTGTGCTCTTTGTACCAATCTAGGGTGATATTAAATACAACATTTTGAGTGTGTCCAAATACTTGTTCACAAAATCTGGATTATCTCCAATTACAGGAGTTATTTTCATATTATTTTTGGACATCTCATCAAAGATGAAGATTCGAACCTAGCAAACTAATAAAAAAGTTTCTGCTCAATAAAAATGCTTCTTTTCATCTAACCAATAGATGTATCTAATGAAGTTCTAATGATTCAAGAACAACTATTCAAAATTGGTTCATAAATATAGAACTTCCAAGAATTCGAATAGTGTGGTTGTCAATAATGGGTAGAATTGGTGAACGTTACACGTGTGTAAAGTGATCACTTAAACCAGCCTATGACAGTCGTCAGCCATGTAAATGCTCAGACTTCCATATTCTTCTTCATCTTTGATGAGATGTCAAAAAATAATATGATATTAAATAAGTATTATTTATTAAAAATTAAAACCCTAATGCACCCTAATGGTGCATAGGGCACTGCTTCATATAAATGCAGTGTTATCTTGATACTTTACGCATGAAGGAAAGGTGATGAGCCCTCCACTTCAGGTACCAGTCCAAGGTAATATTGCATAAATATTACAGTGAAAAAATTACTTTTATTTATTTGAGCCCCCTGGGAATCGAACCCGGGATCTCCAGAACTGACCATTACACTACGGAGGCGGACGTTACACTACGGAGGCGGACTCTTTAAATAAATATGAGAGTGAAAATCACCAATATTTATTTTATAAAGATATAACTGTATACTCGTATCTATATAGATATAAATGTTTGATATATGGATGTACCATTCTGAAAATACTTCCTGTTTGCATTAGGTTTTTCATCGCGGTGCCATTATTCCCATTTTAATAGTTATTGTTCTCGGGAAAGTAAAGACAAAAGGGGTAATAGAATGATAAATTACACAATACTGTTCGGTCTCCGTTGTTCGCTTACATTTTTTATTGTTTAGATATTAAAGCGGTAAAAAGCAAGCAGCGTGGATCGTTAATCAAGGGATTTGTCGGAAGAAGTGTATCGCTGTTTGCAAATTAAATTTTCGAATTCAACCCTACGAATACTTGAGGATTAGCCGTTGGGGGTATTCGCTGTAGAAGCCTTAAGAAGAGCTTTAAACCCTATTATATTACAAAAGCACGCGCTCTGAATATATCATCAATAGATATATATGACCTTCGAAAACCTGTAATTTATGGTTGTACATGGTAATTTTTTATTCAATTTTATGCAAAAAAGGATTTATTTTATTCGAGCTAGATACATTTATTAATAAGATCTGAAGTATATATTTGTATATATATATATATATATATATATTATATATATATATATATATATATATATATATATATATATATATATATATATATATATATATATATATATATATATATATATATATATATATATATATATATATATATATATATATATATATTATTTCCACCTCCCATATGTCTACGAGTACATGAACCTCTTAATTATTTCGACACTCGTGGTGCATTAGTATACCATTGTTGCTCGATTCTGTTGTGTATTTCAGCATTAACAATAAATTGTTTAATACAATAGTGTTTATAGCGGTCTTTTATGGAGACGATTATAAGCGCGGCGTATCTTTGTAATAAACCCAGCTGACCAAATTTATACTGTGACATAATACAACCCAAAAAGGTATTTTCGGGCTAAAATTTAAGCAGAGTACCAACGCGTTTCGACTTCTTAAGACCCAGATATATTTAAATATACAAATTAAACACTCGTTTTATATAAGACCACTTTAAAATTAATGATAAGTAGAGTTTTATAAATACTTGTATTATATAAGACCACTTTATGATGAATGTTAAGGAGAGCATTAAAAATACTTGAATTATATAAGACCACTTTATGATGAATGATAAGGAAAGTGTTAAAATACTTGTATTATATAAGACCACTTTATGTGTTTCTTAATTTAAACACAACCTTTTTTAAGAACTGCTGATGTTCTTATCAACAGGGAAAAAATCAAACCGTTGATAAAATCATCTTTAGTTCTCGATACTAGTCTTATATAATACGAGTGTTTTATTTTTACATTTAAATCATCATATTTGGAGTATAATGTACGTATGTGACATGAGAAATGCTAGAAAATATCCAATATTTAAGCTTTTAATTTGACCAGTTAATTTATTTACAACATTTTGAGTGTGTCAAAATATTTATGAAAAAATGTAATTAAATATAATCATAATAATAATAAGAAAAATAACTCCTATAATTGGATATAATCCAGATTTGTGAACAAGTATTTGGACACACTCAAATCATTCTTTGCCGAAGATTCAGATTGGGGTTATCATCATATTAAAATTTGAAAAAACTTAAATTGACTCTTTTTTTAACACATCACCGCTTAGTTTTTTTACCATTCCGCCTATGCAAAAATAATTATTACGGATGACTCTTTTTTAACCTTCCCCGACATTGGGTTAATTCCCTGTGTGAGCCAAGTGTATGGAGGCTTAAAGAGATAACAAGTTCGGAAAACGTTAATATGAGTTACCTCAATTTCCAGTACCTACCCTTAAAAAGTCGTAATAAAGGAACAACCTGCAGAACCTTAATTTGACATAGGTATAGTACGTTAACAAAAAAATCTTGCTTTGCTAGTATTTGACATAGTTCATTCTATGTATGTCAATTGTAAAATAGTTTTATTTTTATAAATTAATCTTTTTATGTGTGATATTTTAGGTTAAAATAAATAAAATCAATAAATAAAACGTAAAAATAACTCCACTGACAAGACACACAAGGGGGCTTGGTGGGTCTCAACAAAAAAAAAAGATAATTATGTTTTTAATTTTTTTAATGAATGTGTACACTATTTGAATTTATATGTATGCATGTACATATATATAGTATAAAACATGTTGATAGAAAATTGTTAAAATAAAATTAAAAGTACGTTTTTTTAATCTAAGTTTTAGTTACAACATTTTGAGTGTGTCCAAATATTTATTCACAAATCTGGATTATCTCCAATTATCTTCTTCTTCTTCTTCTTTCTTTAGGACTAGGTCCTGTCATTCTCGGGTTGCTCCTGGGAGGTGGAAGACCAGCTATCCTTCCATCGTTTAGGTGGTCTTCCTGGGGGTCTGATCCCGCTTATGTTGCTGTCCGCTGCCACCCTCACCACTCGATCCGAACTCGCTCTTCTCACATGATCTCTCCAGAAACGTCTTCTTTCTCTTCTCCATCGCACAACATCTTCAACATCGCAGATTTTTCTTATATCTGAGTTTCTAACTCTGTCGCGAAGTGTAAGGCCTGCAATGGGTCGTAGAGTCTTCATTTCCGATGTCCTAAGAAGGCTTTTTGTTCTCGCTTTTTATATCTTTAATTATGATATTACATTTAAATTATCCACTGACACTTCGTGGTGGAATTGCATTTTTAATTTATTATTAGATTAAAACCAATATTTTTAGCTTTTCCACTTTTTTATTTGACCAGCGACCGGGTTTCGTCGTTACCGACATCATCAGACTGGTGATCACCAGTCTGATGATGTCGGTAACGACGAAACCCGGTCGCTGGTCAAATAAAAAAGTGGAAAAGTTAAAAATATTGGTTTTAATCTAATAATAAAAAATATGATATTACAAAATATTTTGAAAAAATTAACTGGTCAAATAAAAAGCCAAATTTTTTTTAAATGATATTTTCTGGCGTTTCTCATGTATGTGATTATAATCCAGGATTCGGACCTCAAATACAAATATAAGAGTTTCTGATCAACAAAAAAGCTTCTTCCTCGCACTGATTGATCTCTTTACCGAAAATTCTAATGATTTTTTTACAATATTTCGAAATTGAATCATATATATGGAACTTACAAGAATTTGATAAGTATGGTTGTCAATAATGGGTAGAATTGGTAAATGTTACACGTGTGTAAAGTGATTACTATGACGGTCGTCAGCCCCGTAAATACCCAGACTTTCATATTCTCCTTCATCTTTGATTAGATATCAAAAAATAATATTGAGAATACATTCAATGTACTTGTATTAATGAGTACCCTTTTGTTATGGGTTTTCCTTCAAAATTTCAAAGGGGCCAGTCGGCGCCTATGTCATGACGTCGGCGTCGGCGTCGCGGCGACCTATCCTATTTACTTGTTGGCAGATCTGACACTTCTCATTAGTCACACCGGTTGTCTGCTATATTTAGGGGGTGTATCTGTACCCTGCGTGGCGTAATTCACGTTAGGTAATAAACGTGATGCCTCCTTGAATTTACAATGCTGTGGGCTGAGTTCAATTAATGACATGATTAAATATGACACGTGTTCTTGAAGGCATATTTACACGGATTAGATTACGGTGTTTGCAACCTGAGCATGATTACCCGTACTTATAATTAGTTTTCTTCTTCTTCCTGGCCTATCCAAACTTATCATGGTCATTGTAGACCAAACAATATGTCTAATGGTCTACAAAGAACTTATCATGGTCGTTGCAGACCATTAGACAAATTATTTTATCTCTAGTATGCAAGTATTTAAAATCTTAATTCTAACCATTTTTTTATTAATTAAATTTGTTAAAATTCACTGGGAGGAAGAAGAGTAAATGTCGGGAATATAATATAAAAAAGCTTCTTATCATCTCACCAATAGATGTCTCTAGTGAAGTTCTAATGATTCAAGAACAACGTTGCGGAATTGGTTCATATTTATAGAACTTCCAAGAATTCTAGTAGGTACTGTGGTTGTCAATCATGGGTAAAATTGGTCAATGTTACGTTAAATGTTATGTTAAAGTGATTTCTTAAACCAGCCTATGACGGCCGTCAGCCCCGTAAATGCCAAGACTTATTACAAGACATATTCTTCTTCATCTTTGATGAAATATCAAAAAAATAATACGGGAATACAATAAAAAAAAATTCTCGACTCCATCCCAACTTATCGTCTTTGTAGACTTTTAAGTTCAGCTCTCCTCGTCATCAAGTTGTAGGTCCTTCTGCTTTGGACAACGTCACCTAGGCTATGCCTTTGTATCATATTATTTTTCCGCAGCATCCATGATTTTTTTGATCTTCCTCTAGACGTTCTACTGGAAGATCCATGGAGAATGTTTGGTTCATAATATGATCAGGTCCTCTGCGTTCTATATGCCCATACCATCTCTATTGTCATTCATTTATCTTAATAGTCATGTCTGTTATACCCAGGCTTCCACGAATGCTTAGACTTTTTACATTGATTTAATTAAGTTTTACTTGACAGATACCATTATTATCAAAACACATGTCATAATAGATTTAAAAAATACTGGTATACGAGTATACCAAGTAAAAAAATATAAAGATGGATACAATATGAAATGACTGCTCAATGAATGAATAATTTTTGCTTGTAAAGTACATTCTAGCTAACCATCGCATCGAAGCATTCGCATTTCAGCAGTTTCTAGTTGCCTAGAGTAGGTGTTATACATATTTCAGCATTCAGAGCTATAGAAGAGATTACCCGTACTTATAATTAATGGGGAAAATATCTTTCTTCAAACTTTGCAAACATTTAGTCTTACAATAACCTAATACCTCGTTTTTCGCAAAGGTTTGCATCTCTTTAAATGATCACTCTAAAATTTTGTGAAATTGCGATAAACATAACTAGCTTGCTTTACTTAATGACAGACTTTTTTTATCATTTTAAAAAAGGTTGTTCAGTTTTTCAGACATATCTCTTGAAGAACGATGACACCCCTTAAAAGCTTATGGTCAAGAAAGGGGTAGAAGTTTGTGGAAAAAGAGGAACATAACATGGATCTACGTTATCTTACCCTAATTTTTTCCCTGAATTTTAATGTTGACTATATTATTAACCCTCTCTTAAATTAAGCCTCATATGAGGTCCTAAAGATAACTCAAATTTCTTCACAGTAAATTACTTTACGACTTGGTTAATCACTGAAAATAGTTCAACAAAAAGCGACTGTAAAGGGGAAACTCCCAACGTTCGTTTTATTACCCCTATTTTCATAACGACAATAAGCAGTAATTATTAGAGTATTATATTCATAATTTGACTTTGAGGAAATTTGTGAATGCATCCCCTTTTCAATATTAAATAACGCATTCTCTGTCATTCAATGAAGTCATTAATTAATCAAAGGTTGTTTCGTTTTAAATAATAAATAATAATAATAAAAATAAAAGCCCTTATCCGCACTAAATGGTGCACAGGGCACTGCTTCATATAAACGCAGTGTTATCTTAATCGTTTACACATGAAGGAAAGGTGATCAGCCCTTCGCTTCAGGTACCAGTCGAGCGTAATATTAAATAAATATTACAGCGAAAAAATCACTAATATTTATTTTACCCCCCCTGGGAATCGAATCCAGGACCTCCAGAACGGTAGCCGAGCGTGCTGACCATTACACTACGGAGGCGGACAAAATAATAAAAAAAAATTTAAAATTAAAAAAAAAGTCAACCCAATCAAAATTGGACAAAAGACACCATAAACAAGTTCAGAGTATTAAATTATAGAATTGTGAATGTGTTTAAATTAAAAAATAATAATTATAAGATACGAGAGTTGTCACTGCATTATTACATGTCGCTCACTCCTTTTAAGAACGTCATATATCAAATATCGTCAATTTTCAGCTGTGCATGTTTTTGGAATGCCCAGAAAATATACTATATCCCAGCAAAAGCGGCATATTTTTAACTTAATATTTACCCGCTACAGAGCAGAAAGTGTTGTTTTTGCATTTTGAAGAAATGGTATTGATAAATTACTTTTTTTTTAATTTACTAAATATTTTTCAAGCGGACAAAAAACATTTAGATTTAAACTAAAAAGATCTGTTGCACAGTAAAAAGTTCAATTAGCAGCTTGATATTTATTTTTAATACATTTTATCATATTTTTAAACATTAAAAACGATCTCCTGAAATATCAAGTATTTTTTATTTGTGACGTTGTTGGAAGGAATGTGTCGCCTCGATGCTCCCAACAGATTGGATGTTCATCGTAAATTTTACGAAGGTCCGGTAATCTAGGGTTAATTAATAATAAATAGTTAACTTATAATAATGTCAATAAGTAGGCGGTATTTCACTACTAGTGCAGAAGTGGCTATCAGTGGTGTATCGTGAAAAAAAATCTGTAGAAAATTATTATTTTATTTTGTCAGGAGAAATCAATTGTTATAAGTCTATACTCAGGGGAGTATTATTGAGATCTCCATTCAGTGGTCCCAAGTACTTCCTTCATTATATTCAAGGGCCATTGTCTTCAGATCGGAAATGGAATAAGTCATTTCGAGAGAAATATTTATACTTGGTAATAAATTTTAAAACAATTCTCGGCAATACAATTCCAAGCGAATTTAATTAAGATGACTGACGATATGACGTTTCCTTACAATTCGGCAGGAATGCGAATTAATTTATATTTATGTTTAATTTCAATTACAGATATGGTTGTCAGGTCTTTTCCAAATAAATACCGAACAGTTAGCAATAAAAAAATATTACAACATTTTGAATGTGTCTAAATACTTGTTCACAAAATCTGGATTATCTCCAATTACAGAAGTTATTTTCATATTATTTTTGACACCACATCAAAGATGAAGAAGAATATGGAAATCTGATCATATGCTTGTTTAAGTGATCACTTTACACGCGTGTTACATTCACTAATTCTACCCATTATTGACAACCACACTACTCAGATTCTATTCATTGTAATTATTTTTTACATTTAAACTTATGTGCAAGCACTATCTGAAAAAAATTCAACGGTTATAAAAGGTTCAAACTTCGACCAATATTCTAAAAGTGTATTTTTCCACTAGTCTATTTTTGAATGATTGTTAAATATTGCTTCTAAAACCCTGCCATAGTCTTTATGCTCTGTACTATATATATATATATATATATATATATATATATATATATATATATATATATATATATATATATATATATATATATATATATATATATATATATATATATATATATATATATATATATATTTATATTGTATATATATATATATATATATATATATATATATATATATATATATATATATATATATAATATATATATATATATGTGGGATGAGAAAAGCTTTTATTATATAGATATATATATATATATATATATATATATATATATATATATATATATATATATATATATATATATATATATATATATATGTGTAACCAAAAAACCTTCATATTATTTGGACAATTCAGAAGAATCATAATTTAAGAAGAGGAATAATTTAAATATAGGTTATCAGTATTATCTCACACAAAAGGAAGTGAAATTTTGCATAATTATTAATGTTATATACATTAATTGTTCTCTATAATACCAAATTCTTATTCTGCGAAAGTATAATTGCGGTAATTTGCATAAATATGGAATAACCGAAAGTGGGATAGGTACCTATCAAGGACAGTAGAGGCAATTGACATAACTTACCTCATACCACTATTTTGAAAAGGGAAATCGTTCGGACATTACATTCTTACATCGGAGAGTTTTTGATCAACTGATACTAACTCCGTCGTATTAAGTTTTTACAGATTTTTCAAAAATTTTAATTGTTTTACAATTTTAAAGATGCTTTCATGTACAGGAATAAATATCAGCTAAGTTTTAATTTAAACCTGATGATGGAAACATCTCTAGCTTCCAAAATTAGTAGTAACAAAAGTTTCCCCTCAGGGGTAGCCCGAGAGAACAGAACGCCACACCACTCTGTACTTATTAAAACTAACAACTAATCATCACACCGCATTCAAATATTTGAAATACCTGATCATGCTAATTTTTTTTCGGTCTTCCTCTGCTCCCTATTAAACTTCATTCACCTCAAAAATTTGTTTTAGCATTCATTTATCACTCATTTGTTTCAACAACGTCATATAATAACATCATTAATTTTCAGTTTTGTGTGTTTTGGAATGCCCAGAAAATATACCATATCCCAGCAAAAGCGGCATATTTTTAACTTAACATTTACCCGCTACAGGGCAGAAAGTGTTTTTTTGCGTTTTGAAGAAATGATACTGTTTGATTATTTTTTTAAATATACTAAATATTATTCAAATGGAGAACAAACATTCAGGTTCTACCAAAAAAGATCTGTTGCACAGTAAAAAGTTCAATAAGTGGCTAGGTGTTTATTTTTAATACATTTTATTATATTCTCAATCTTTAAAAACGATCTCCTGAATTATCAAGTTTTTTGATATATGACGTTGTTGAAAGGAGTAAGTAACATGTCAAAACCATCTAACAACACCTTTCTTAATTTTATCTATAATCCTTATCTCAACCTAACCTAACCTAACCTAACCTAACTTAACTTAACCTAACCGCTTTAAAGTATTAGACATACCTGATCACGCCAAGTTTAACTCCTTTATCCGGCCACATTCGCCTCATAAATTTTATTTTACTTTTCTTTCTTCACTCATTCGAATCACGTGCCCAAACCATCTCAACACACCTTTCTAATTTTTTCTTAGAAATTTCAAGAAAACTCATATACGGCATGATATTAATAATATAATGTTTCGGGTTGTGATCCCGTGGTTAGTGTCGCGGGCTCTAGAGTTAGAATTTCTCGGTTCGAATCCACTCCTACCACAGTTTTATACCTATTTCTAATAGCTCACAGAAATAGTATGAAATATTGAAGTATTTTTGGAAATAATAAATAATAAACTCATTTGCTTGAATTTTTTTCGCAGATACTTTGTGGCACATTTCATAAACTTTATAAAATAAAACAAAGTTATTTTATTTTATAAAGTTAATAAACTCACTTCCTAAGTAAAATCATACACCTTAATAACTTCAATGCTAACATAGTATCAACGATAATATGTATAAACTCATGCCTTAAGCGAGATAGCGAATGTTTTACTTAGAATTTTCACTCATGAATTGCATGAAATTATAGTAACTTAAAACATAAAGAGTATATCCACTCAAGAGTAGGCATAGGCTATAAAACTTAAAAAAATTAAGCCTGAGTAGGATCATAAAAAACGGTGTTGCATAAGCCAGCTTAGCTAGGTTTCAGAGTCACTTGCACTTTAGGTAATTTGAAAAAAAATGGAAATAATAAAAAACACAACTATTTATCTTCAATTTAAAAAATATATATAATAATACGTCTTTGTTATGAAAAAGATTAAAAAATCTTTTATTACTAGTAATGTCACTTTTTTTTTACTTAAAATAATCAGCGTTTTGTCGCATCGCTGTATTTTTGAACGATCACTTGAAAGTCTTTTCGAACGCTTTCTACCCATCAGTACGTACCAGAATTCATTTGCCTCTTCAACGATCATTATCGGGGTACTAACTTAGAAAGAATAATAAATTAAATCCTGCCTGATTTCCTACCATTTGCACATACATAGGGTTTTAAATTTTACGAGATCAATTTTGAATTCGACCGGTTTTTTTAAGCAGTAAAAGTCTAGATAGATATGCTCATTTTAAGCTCAAAAGCATGCTATTATTGAGCAATTGCTACTTGGTACCATGTGTGTACTTCTTTGGTAGAAATAAGCATGCTCATTTAAGTATTGTTTTTAACATCTCAACACAGATAAAGAAGAATATGGCAGTCTGGATAATAAACAGGGATTACGACGTTTCATAGGCTGGTTTAAGTGATCACTTTAAATACTTGTAACATTCGCCATTCTGCGCATGATTGAAAACCATTGAAACAACAAAATCTGAGAATTTTCAAAATTATTTTTATTATTTATTTATTATTCCGGTTTCAGGCCCAGCATTCGTTAAGTCGCAACTTAATACTCTCTAAATCCAGGTAATATTTTACATGACTGATTTTTTGTTAAAACACCGTTTTTGCATTGAAAAAAAAGTTTTATTTTTTTCGAAATAATTAGGTATACGGTTATGAAAAAGAAAACAGTTATTGAAAGACAAGGAGTTAAAAAAGGTATAAAAATATTTTTTCTATACATATTCAAAAAACAAACAAAAAATCCATTTTTTTTTATTTAAATCGGGCGCATACAGACATGTGACCTCTCCGGTGGTTTCTGGTACTGGGAACGAATGCTGGGCCTTTAATGTTACGTGTTTCATTAAAACGGTAATGGAACTGATGGGGAAGTTTAATTTACGCGATTATAATAATATAATACGCGACCATTTTAAGTTTTCTACTTATTTTCAAGCGTATTTTTTTGGAAAGTCGCCTTAAGCGAGAATAATTATTAGCCACAATCATGTTTTTTTAAATAAAGCTAATGTTTTGTGTAAAAAGTAAGATTTTTACATTTCGCAATTGGTGTCGTTTGTTCAAATGATGGTAATTGCTTGAATGAGGAATACAAGAATTCTATTCATACACAGAAATGCAGAAAAATATTTGATCATCATTTTCTCTCTTAAATTACCGTCGCTTAGGACGCATATACTAATAACGCGAAGCAAACGTTTGCCCATTCGTTTTATTGAATTAGCCTCGGATGACTCGTATACGAGACTTGAAAATATATTATTAAAAAAAAATATTAGGGTTTACAACAGCAACATATGTAAAACAAAACATTAAAAGATGTACATTAGACAAGCCAATTATAGTTAACCACAGAAACGTAAAAATTAATAATAATAATAAATAATTAAACCCTAATCCAGAACAAGGTTTCTAAATTGGTTCATATATATCGAATTTCCGAGAATTCAAATAGTGTGGTTGTCAATAATGGGTAGAATTAGTGAACGTTTCACGTGTGTAAAGTGATCACTTAAACCAGCCTATGACAGTCGTCAGCCCTGTAAATGCCCAGACTTCCATATTCTTCTTTATCTTTGATGAGATGTCAAAAAACAATATGATATGAAATAAATATTATTTATTAAAAATTAAAACCCTTATCCGCACCCCAATGATGCATAGAGCACTGTGTCATATAAACGCAGTGTTATCTTGACCGTTCATATAAATTGGTTCATATATATCGAACTTCCAAGAATTCGAATAGTGTTGTTGTCAATAATGGGTAGAATTAGTGAACGTTTCACGTGTGTAAAGTGATCACTTAAACCAGCCTATGACAGTCGTCAGCCCTGTAAATGCCCAGACTTCCATATTCTTCTTTATCTTTGATGAGATGTCAAAAAACAATATATTAAATAAATATTGTTTATTAAAAATTAAAACCCTTATCCGCACCCCAATGATGCATAGGGCACTGTGTCATATAAACGCAGTGTTATCTTGATCGTTTACACATGAAGGAAAGGTGATCAGGCCTCCGCTTCAGGTACCAGTCCATGGTAGTATTGAATAAATATTACAGTGAATAAATCACTTATATTTATTTCACCCCCCTTGGAAATCGAACCCGGGACCTCCAGAACGGTAGCCGAGCGTGCTGACCATTAAACTACGGAGGCTTTTTTTTTATACATAAAAATTACTAAAAAAAATATAGTGTAGATCTAACAAATAAACACGTATTTATGGGAGAAAATGTGTGAAAGAGAGAGTGTGTGTATTTTTTATTTTTTTTATTTATTTTTTAAGTTAGCTTATATTAAAACTAATATAAACTATTATATACATTTACATCATCTTTATATATTTACATTTCCTTACAGTAACTTAGACATTTATTTTTAAATTCTTTCAGACATTTTTCATTCTTCATACATTCAGGCATCTCATCATACATTTTTAAACCCTTATACATCAAGCAATTTTGCGACTCAGCTCTTTTCAATAATGGTAGTCTTATTTTATCCTTTTGTCTAGTAGCATATTCATGACAATTTTTGTTTAAGACAACTTTATCCTTAAAATATTTTGGTAATTTATCGTGAAAAAATTTATGAATAAATATCAACATATTAAATTTAAGTCTTCTTCTTACAGATAACCATTTTAGTTCATCTCTCATTTTTTTTACATTGCTATATTTATTTTTCTTAAGAACTATTTTCATCGCTTTATTTTGTATAATTTCTAGTTTATTTAAATTTCCTTCGTTTATGTGTGTATGTGTGTGTGTGTGTGTGTGTGTGTGTGATGTTGATTCTAGTAGGGACATACATACACTGCAGAGAAGCATAGTTTTAAAGATTCTGAGAGGACAATATGCTCACCATTCGACTTTTCACCACAGATTTTCCGCAATTGAAAATGTCAACTTGGCTAAAGCATGAGTTGTACTCACTAGCCAAACGAAACATAGGTAAACTCCGTTTTCTCCGTAAATAATTAGTTCAAAGGACAGGTACGCTGAATATTTCAAGAAACACAGATGATTCGTTTCAGAATGTCGGTCAGAGAAACGTTACTTTAAGATTTTACCCACATATGATACTAGAAGGGTATTATAAATCAGTGCAAAATCATATCGCTCACTCCTTTCAAGAACGTCATAAATCAAAAAACATGATTTTTCAGGAGAACGCTTTTAAAGTTTAAAAATATAATACAATGTATTAAAAACAAATATCAAGCCACTTATTGAAATTTTTACTGTGCAACAGATCTTTTTAGGTGAAACCTGAAGGTTTTTTCTCCATTTGAAAAATATTAAGTATATTTAAAAAATAATTAAACAATACCCTTTCTTCAAAATGCAAAAACAACATTTTTTGCCCTGTAGCAGGTAAATATTAAGTTAAAAATATGCCGATTTTACTGGGATATAGTACATTTTCTGGGCATTCCGAAAACATGCACAACTAAAAATTGACGAATTTTGATTTATGACGTTCTTGAAAGGAGTGAGCGATATGACCCTGAAAATACGGAACATAGATTGAGAATCTCAATTTTAATACTTCGATTTATAAAGAAATACGTCTGAAATTTTCGATTAAAAATTCTTACTCGTTTAAAATTTATGGCCATTTTTCAGTAACAGTAATTTTGTTGAAGAAATCGCTCACTCCTTTCAACAACGTCATATATCAATTTTCGTAAATTTTTAGTTGTGCGTGTTTTCGGAATGCTAAAAAAATGTAATATACCCTCGCAAAAGCGGCATACTTAATATTTACCCGTTACAGGGCAGTAAGTGTTGTTTTTGCATTTTGAAGAAAAGGTATTATTTAATAACTTTTTTTAAATTTACTAAATATTTTTCAAATGGAGAAAAAACATTCAGGTTTTACCTAAAAAAATCTGTTGCACAATAAAAAGTTCAAAAAATGGCTTGATATTTGTTTTTAATACATTTTATTATATTTTTAAACTTTAAAAACTATCTACTGAAAAATCAAGTTATTTGATATATGACGTTGTTGAAAGGAGTGAGCGATATGTAAAACCCCCCGTCACAGCAGCAATTTAAATACAGTTTTCTTATACAAACAATCTTCACCTCTTCTACATTCATGAATCACCTCATACATACCCGCCGATTATTCCGACTCCTGACCTGACCACTTTAAAATATTTGAAATACGAGAACATCATGCCAAGTCATACACATTCACCTCATTAACTTATTTCCATAAGCGTTCTTTTCTCACTCATTTGTTCCATATATCCAAACCAGCTCAGCGCACCATTCTTAATTTTATAGACATACATATATTTTTTTGTATTTTTTCCTTACTTCGCCATTCGAATATGCTGTATAAATCGTTTTGCAGCACATTTGTCTGAGAGATTGCATTTCAACTGCGTTTTCCACCTTACATAGAATATTACACAGTGTATAATGTGATCACTTAAACCAGATAATACCCAAGCTTCTATATTGATCTTCATCTATGTTTATATTTCAATAAAAAAACTTTTATTATTTTAACCACTATCCGCCCCCAACCGTGCATAAGGAACTGCATTGTATTGACGCAGTGTTATCATAATTGTTACTTACGTAAAGGCAAGGTGATCACTCCTGCGCTTTAGGGACCAGTTCAGGGTAATATTAAATTAATATTAATAATAATAATAAAACCCTTATCCGCACCCCAATGGTGCATAGGGCACTGCATCATATAAACGCAGTGTTATCTTGATCGTTTACACATGAAGGAAAGGTGATCAGCCCTCCGCTTCAGGTACCAGTCCAGGGTAATATTGAATAAATATGACAGTGAAAAAATCAATTATATTTATTTTGCCCCCCTTGGGAATCGAACCCGGGACCTCCAGAACGGTAGCCGAGCGTGCTGACCATTACACTACGGAGGCGGAGTCACTACTGCACACTGCAAATTAATATTACAGTGTAAAATCATAAATATTTATTTTCCCCTCTTCCCCTAGGATTCGAACCCGGGACCTCCAGCACGGTAGGCAAACATGCTAACCATCACACCACGGAGGCGGATTTAATATAATTAGTATTATTTATTGATTTAGCAGTTACTTTGTAGAATTACATAATAATTAAATATAAAAATATAATATACTTATATTGGAAGCACTAACTTTGTGATTTTATAATGAAAATGTAACATGGTTTTAAAATCACTGTATTGAATTTAAAACAAAGTTACATTTTAATTATATATAAAAATATAACATTTGTAAAATACCACTTTTGAGTTGATTCATGTAAACACGACTAGTTTTGAGAACTACAGATGTTCTCATCAACATACTTAATTGATTCGCTTAATATAATTTACTGAATTTTCACTATCATTATGATTATACATTAGAAACAAACATTCCCCAATCCAATTAAATGGGATTCGTGATAATTGATTAAGTTTCAAACTGCTTTATTGTAATTCGACCCTTTTGTTATTAATTTAATATTCAAATCAAACTTTTTTGTCCAGAATCGATACATGGCGTTCCACTCCGCTGAACGCTGGTAGAGGGATGACAAATACAGAATTTAAATGAAGTTCTTGTATGTCCAAAATTTACAAATTATTCCATATAATATAATATGGTAATGTTAATTTCAAAAACCCCCAAAACGGTTTGGGTGAAAAAATAAGGCGGATTTTAAACGAAAACTTCGGACTAGTTATGTAACAACACATCCAAATCAAATGGATTCTTTCTGAAATATTTTGATGCATGTAAATAATTTTAGTTCAAATAAATAAAATTGATTTTTTAACTCTAATATTTCTTCAATATTACACCGGACTGGTATCTGAAGCGATCTTCATGTGTTTACGAACAAGGTAACACTGCGTTTATAGTTTACAGTGCTCTATGCACCATTGTGTGTGAATAATAGTTTAAAGAATAAAAAGAAGAAGAAATAATTTTATCGTGAAAATGCTGAAAGCTGTCAAGGCACATGTCAAGAATATATTTATTTCGTGGATTTATTAGTTGAAATTTCGGGTTGGGTATTTTCAACAAATTAAAAATTTCCGATTGATAAAGTATTATTCATCGAAAAGTAAAATTTTGTACATTATAAGATGAATGGTTTCTGCATAACATGGTTCAATGAGAAGTTAATAGAATTGATAATGTGTTATAAATTGTTATCAAACATTTATATTTATAAATGGAGATAATGTAAAATTATTACATTGGTTTGTTATGGTCCACATTTATACCTCTTTCTGTTTGTAAATACAACAGAATATCTAATTTGATGTTATTTTCAATATTTTGAGTGTGTCCAAATACTTGTTCACAAAATCTGGATTATCTCCAATTACAGAAGTTATTTTCATATTATTTTTTGACATCTCATCAAAGATGAAGAAGAATATGGAAGTCTGGGCATTTACGGGGCTTACGACCGTCATAGGCTGGTTTAAGTGATCACTTTACACACGTGTAACATTCACCAATTCTACCCATTATTGACAACCACACTACTCAAATTCTTGGAAGTTCTATATATATGAACCAATTTAGAAACCTTGTTCATAAATCACTAGAACTTCACTAGAGACATCTATTGGTGAGATGTAAAGAAGCTTTTTACTAAGCAGAAACTCTTATATTAGTATGTGAGGTCCGAATCCTGGATTATAATTATTTTATATTATAATTATTTTCTGGCGTTTCTCATGTGTGTGATTATAATCCAGGATTCGGACCTCACATACTAATATAAGAGTTTCTGCTTAATAAAAAGCTTCTTTACATCTCACCAATAGATGTCTCTAGTGAAGTTCTAGTGATTTATGAACAAGGTTTCTAAATTGGTTCATATATATAGAACTTCCAAGAATTTGAGTAGTGTGGTTGTCAATAATGGGTAGAATTGGTGAATGTTACACGTGTGTAAAGTGATCACTTAAACCAGCCTATGACGGTCGTCAGCCCCGTAAATGCCCAGACTTCCATATTCTTCTTCATCTTTGATGAAATGTCAAAAATAACACAAATTATTGTATTGATTTATGGACGGTGACAACCATCAGATAACTTTATACTCGACAATTTTTATACAAGCTTATTTATTTCATACCATTTTTGTTACATGTATTACAAATATTATTATTATTATTAAACAAAAAGTTGCTTTGGCTCAGTTTGGTCTAATGAAAAAGAAAGAAATTCAAATCACACATTTCAAATATGTTAAATTTTATAATGCTTGTGATGCAATAAATAATAAATAATCTAATAAACAACAACACACACTAAAACAATGAAATGCCGAGTGACAACAGCTGGGAAGAAGCAGGCTGTTCACTATGAGAAATGTTAAGTTTTGACTGTGTTGCTGTCACTTTTAATATATGGCACTGCCATTTCGGTAAAATCTGTTGTTCAAAAACGCATGTTTTTCCCGGCACAGGTAGAAAGACCCGTCTCATTCTGTCATTTATTCTATTTATTAATTGTTATTTTATTTTGTTTTGTTATAGCTGTAAAAATCCCAAATAAATAAAAAAAATAATTGTTCATTTGCTCAAAATCTTTAATTTCCTTATGTTATTCATCGATTGTTTTTTCACAACGTTGCATCATTTAAATAAAAATATAAAAATGTTCGTTTGTTCATTATTTTAGATCTTCTAAAGTTATTCATAAAACAAGTTTTTTATTATTAATAGCTGCGCCATCTGTTGAAAGTTACAGAAGCATTTGCAATACTAAATATGCCGGACAGTGTGTTTCTTGATATCTACTGTCACTTAGAATTTTAATGTTCTCAATTGCATTATTGTTTCATAGATTTTTTATATAAGTACTCGTTATTTCATAAACATTGTGAAATTTTACATATTAGAAATGTATACTTTCTCATTGTTTTCCTTTCCATTTTACCAGACTGAGCCACTAAAGTGCATTAAAAAATAATGAAATTAGAAACCATCCATATAACACTGTGTACATATGTATAATATGAAGCGGAATGTAGCCACATTCCTATTCAAGTAAGATACTTTCAAAGCAAAATAATTTCTCCTCTGTTGGCATATCGATCTATTTCAAATTATACTCGTATAACTATTCGGTCAGAAACAGAATAATATATTATACGTGGCTTCCAATATGTCCACTATCCACGGTAGTTTCAATATCCAAACCAGAAGCATCTGGTCGAATTGTTCAATATAAAATCACCGTAGAATTTATTCCGCTTAAATCAAGCAACATAAAAATGCGCATAGTAAAACCGTCAACTCAAAATCACGACTAGTTCGTGCTCTAACGCAAAAGGACCCGTTAATTTATACGAACACTTCGCAAATCTTTTGGGGTTATAAATATTTTTTACAGGGTGCCCGAAATATGACGAAGTGGAAGCTCCCCCGCCAGTTCGGATTATCCGAGGAAAAGGGATTGCGGAATCAATTCCAATATTTCAGAGTACGTGAACACTCAAAGTGCTTTTTGTCGTGTGGAAAGAAAATATACCGCGTCTAGTGAAATATTCCGAAAGACGCTAAATGTATGCCCGGCACGTACTGTCGCTTTCACTGGGGCCGACCCTAAACATGAGCTCGGAATTCCTCCAAATATTGAATTTATATTCCGGTTACTTTGTACGGAGTAGAATAGACGATTTTATGCGATTAACTTCACAAAGAAAGTGAGTTGGCACTCGATCCTTTTTCAATCAGGAGTTAATTTTCTCGGAGGCATGACGCGCATTTATTAGCGCACCGAATGATGGAAATTCGATTTTAGAGTAAAAATTCCGGCTTCGTATAGGCTTTTCAAAATGTCCCTTAAATTCAAGGACACTTTCTGTAATTAAAATTCTCTGAAGAGCGCTCGGTCCAGTTACTGGGTACTAAAACTATTGTAATTATTTCCAGGCGTTGAAGAATCTCTTTTTTGTTAAGAAAAAATCAATCTAAAACTTGAAAAATCATCGACGTTAGAAATATATTTTTGAGATCAGTACTAATTTAATCAAGGGTCAAAGTAGTACGGGGAAATAGATAAGTAGAAAATAGATTTAGTAAATTGTAATCGTCCTGTTATATGATCATGATATTCATATGAAGGGTTGGTGGTCCCAAAAATGAACAATAAAAATGAAAGTAGAACATTTCAATACATAGTTCCTTCAATTTTTAATACGTTGCCGGCGGAGGTAAGAGGGCAAACAAAAATATTGAGCAATGTCAAAATAAAAGATCAAGAGTTAACATTACATACATTTTTTTTACCTTTGTTTCTTTTCTTGTGTATATTATATTAAGTACGACGAAGACGATTAAGACGAGTGGACAGGAGTACAGAGCGTCGAAGAGCTGTTTTGGACTGCCCAAAATAGGGGCACTTTCTTACAAGCGATAGTCAACGTCGGGGAACCCGACACGATACGTTAAGAAGAAAATATTATGTTTAAAGAGATAATTATAATTAAGTATGTAAAAAAGAACTTCACCGACAAGGCGCTTGAGAAAGTTTGGTGAGTCCCCTAAATACAATAAATAAACATGAATGTACGTGAGTGTATGTAAAAGAGTATGTATTTAAAAAAAAATAATAATAATTGAAAAAAAAATAAACTGTTTTTAGGTATTCGAGTTTTTATAGATATTCTCGCTTTTGATGTTTGTTCGTTTCATTGGATAAATAAAATTTAATTTTCTTCATTTCATCCTTCAGTATTATCTGTTAAACGAATTAAAATTGCTAAGCAGTCAAATTAATCAGCAAATTGAGAGAAACGGGGGATCAAATCTGAAGCAATCATCATTATAATTTATCAATTTAACTTCTGAGCTTTCTCCTTAATCTTTAATTTGGATTAATGCAATTAAAATAAAAAATTAAACAATATACCAAATTTCTATGGACCCTTTGAACAACATCCAAAAAAGTTTAAAATTCATCTTATAAAAAACAAAAACAAAAAACATGTTGACCAGGGACCAGGGCGTATTTATTTGCGTGAAAATTGGTAGCTTGTTTTCTAATTTCTTGAGTTTTAATGTTTTTAGACCTTTTATCTAAAAATCACCTAAATTTCTTGGTTCGAACCCACTTTTCCACATTTTTATTGACTTAGACATTCGAAAATAGCATGAAATTGAAAGATGTATGTATATAATAAGGAAGATAAATATTATGAATGAGAAGATGAATGAATGTGGAAGAGGTGAAGATTGTTTGCAAATACATATTAAGTGTGGCGTTTTATTCTCTCAACCTACTACAAAGGTAAGCGGCGTAGGGATTTTTTTTTTTTTGAAAATATTTTTCTTAAAAATTAAAGAACCTAATGAAGGACGCTTAGACTTACTTCTGTATTCACGATCGGCTCACGGTTCAATAATGATTCAGAAGCTTAATTTATAAAAAATATTTTATCTTTAGCGCTTATCACATAAATCAACAAATAAATTAAGCTGCAAATTAAATTATCAATCTGCAAATCAAATCATAAATTAAGCTGTGCGATGCTTATTTTTACATCCTAGTATATTTAATAAACTGATATCACAAACTTAAAAGCTAAATATAATAATGTTATAATTTGAGAAAAATTAACGAACATCATCCCAAACAGGTAACCGAAAAAGTAATAAATATGCCCATTAGGAACATCTTTACTTTAAATATCGTGAAATAAATGTGGCGTGTGATGAAATCAAATCTTTGAGTATACGAGTAAATACACTGTGTTTTAAAATACTTTGTGTTTAAACCTTTTACATGGAAAATAACATAATGGATTATATGTTATAATGTTATTTTAATGTCCATCGATTCACAGCAACCAAAACTACAATAGCTAGTTTCTAAAATAGGTCCAAATCGTTTGGATATCGAATAATCCGAAATTATTATTGCCATTTCTCCCTCAGCAACAGTTATCTCAGTATTACTCCCGGCTACCACACACCAACCCCTCGCCCTCCCAACCCTTGTTCTAAATGTCATTGCTTGTGTCCGAAATAACTTTTAAGGGTACTTAACATTCCGAGAGCAAACATTTTAGAGACATTCAATTCCACGTCCGCGCCCGACATGGTACATTGTACGGAGGCTGTTATGCTCGGGACATGATGGGCTTTTGAAGCTGATACTAAGCTGTGCGATTATGTACATTTAAATTAATAAATGAAAGCGGGGGAGCACTTACACTTCTTGTTTTTCATGTGAACTACTAAACGTTTCCACTGTCAGCGCTGCCAAATACCTAATCTAGAGGGAATTTCAATGAACCCATTTCGTTTGTACTCTTTATTTTCATACGTCACTTTGTTCCGAAAAAAATTGATACGTTGCAAAAAGGTACATAAAAAGTCATTCGTATTATTTTGAAATTCAAAATGATTAATTAGTATCGAATTTATGATTGAAGCACTTTCTTTGTGATTTTCCATTTTAAAATCAAAATATAACTTTGTTTTAAAATCACTTTAAATTTTAAATTGAATAGTGATTTTAAAACAAAGTTATATTTTATGAATAACAAGTCTTAAGTGATCAATTAAAGCAGCCAGTGCCAGGTCGTAAGCCTTGGGATGCTCAGAAGTCCATCATATATTCGTTTAGGAATGATAGATGTTTTGTGTTATTCCAACATTTATTTAAGACCAACACGTATGAATTTTTTATACATATAATAGAAATTTGATGGATTCATTTTAGATTAGATTAAATTTACTTTAAACTATTTGTAATATATTCAACTGCATTTATTAGTATCTAAAAATCTTGAAATTGGAGCTGTTTTTTCATCTAAGTTCTTTACATAAATAAAATATTGTCGTTTTATTTTTTTAACCTAATATATGTTTAACACACTCCTTATCATTCATCGTTTACTTTGTATTATACCACTTTTATAAACACTTACCCGTGACTACCGGTTTCGGAAATTCATTCCGTCAACAGGTCATTAAAATAAAATTATAACGATTTGACATTTGTATACAAATAAAAAAATTGAAAGAATACAAATGAATCAAAGTGGGAATGTTTTCAAAAATGGACCCGAAGTTATATTTAGTTGGTTATGGATAAGTTTTTTATTGATTGATTTACTTATTGCTAATTTGTTTAGATTACCTTAACAAAAACCAGTTTTATTTTTAGTAAAATTTCGATTTGTTAAAATGATGGTCTACAGATATAAGGTAATTGGCAAATTCCGAAATATTATTTTTATTAAGGCACCTTAGATGTTCTTTAACTCTGATATTGAATTCATATTATATTGCCATACCACAAAGTTATCAATGCTTTTAATATACAGAATATAATATATGTTTTTTTTTTATAAATCTATGATTATAAAGAAAATATATATACTTGCTTTTTTTTAACATGTTTAAATATCTTGATTTATTGAAGATCCAGGTGGTTTAAAATATGAATTACATTTTCACTAACCATGTTTGGATACCGAAATCACCCATCTCTACGGACGTGATGTCATTACTTTTGTATAAATATCCAAAGCTCAAGGACGCGCATGTGATTTATGACCTCAAAGACCACTGTCGCAATGGTGAATTTCATAGATATCATAATAATTATAAACAAAAAAACAAATGCCCAGACTTCCATATTCTTTTTCATCTTTTATGATATATCAAAAAATACTATTTGAGTGCGATTAGGGTTATACTTTGTATTTTTAAAGGATTTTTAACATTGAGGCAAAGTAATATTAGAAATATGCCCGCCTATGAACTTATTTCTTTTCTGTACGTGAAGTTTAAATAAATCAATAAAATTAATAATATAACACTCTCCTTATCATATCGCTCACTCCTTTTAAGAACGTCATAAATCAAACATCGTCAATTTGCAGTTGTGCATGATTTCGGAATGCCCAGAAAATGTACTATATTCCAGCAAAAGAAGCATATTTTTAACTTAATATTTACCCGCTACAGGGCAAAAAGCGTTCTTTTTGCATTTTGAAGAAATACATTGTTAATTTTTTTTTTTAAATAAACTAGTTATTTTTCAAATGGAGGAAAAACCTTCAGGTTTAACCTTAAAATATCTGTCGTACGGTGAAAAGAGCAATAAGTGGCATGATATTTATTTTGAATAAATTGTATAATATTTTTTAACTTTAAAAACGTTCTCCTGAAAAATCAAGTTTTTTTTATTTATGACGTTCTTGAAAGGAGTGAGCGATATATGAATAAGTGATACAAAAATACTTAAAAGAAATTTATGATATAAATGTGATTGTTAATTGCATGATCAAGTTTTTCAAATACTTGAAAGTGGTTAGGTCAGGAGTCCTGACCAATTTCAAGTATGGGGAGATGCGTAAATGTGTAAAAGGTAAAGGTTGTATGCAAAGAAAGATTAGTGTAACGTTCTATTCTCTCTGCCTTCCCTTGTGGGAAAGCGGCGTGATGATTAGTTTGTTACTTTATTCAATATAATTTTTACCATCAAAATATTTTTATTACTCGCCATTTTATGAATTCTTTTAGCCATTGGTAGGAATCAAACCTGCGACTCATTCATTTCGTAGCCAAGCGTCTGTCAAACTATACCACAGTACCTGTCTATATTTTTTACGTCTTCTTATCGATGTTGAATAACTTAATAATTTGCAAGAAAATTTTCCTAAAAAAATAAACACTCTCCTCATCATTCACACTTCACTTTGTGTAACTGTACTTAAAACCCTATTTCATGACTTCCTGTATCGAAACAACCATTCCATCATCAGGTCTACTGTAGACTACCGTTGACTACATTCTAACCTGATGATGGAGCACTGAGCAAATGCTGAGAAGTTCCTGATTGGCTTACAATAGATTATCCCTCCTATTCCCAACACAGATTTAAATAAAACATATTTTTTTAGTTATAAGAAATAAAAATCCAATCAATTATCTTTTTACTTTATACAGAATAAGCAAGGTTAATAAATAATAAATGCAAGTACCATCTAAGAAAATATTTTAATCTGATGATGGAATGGTTATTCCGAAACTGGTAGGTACTCATGAAGCAACATTTTTGAGTTGTGAGTATTACACAAAGTGAACGACGATTGATAAAGAGAGTATTATATTACCATACCACAAAGTTAACAATGCTTTTAATGTACAAAAAAACTTTTGAATAAATATCACATTTACATTTAAGGAACGCTTTAAACGCGATATTTTTATTTTTTGTCATGTACCTACTCGTGAACCTCTTATCATAAGAACTCATCTTTCATTTTGTATCTGAAAATTGGTTTATATTTATATTCCATTACAATATAATTCCTCAAGGCAGAAGGAAATCAAATACTTAAAGAAACTCCTCGGAGTAAAATGGGTGGGTAGTGAAAATAAGTAAGATAAAAATGATGGGTATTTAATAGGGTTGTGGGTAGAAAACGTGACAGAGTAAAATTCTCGAAGCTTTTTGAACGAGAAATGAAATTGAATAATGTTTACATCGATCTTAAGGCGGTGAGGAAAAATTCAACTCCGCTTATTTACCCAGTAAATGGAAAATTGTTGTTTACTTTCAACTTCCAAGACATCTCTGTATTTCTATACATACATTAATACTCTTGTTAGAAATATTGACTTAATTCAAAACCATCCCCTTTCACGTCAGAATCAGATAAAGTGGTTGTCAGTACTAATATAGTTTACTTTAAATCTCACACTAACAAAACAGTTTACATTTCAATTGGTTACACAATTTATATAGCGCCATTTTCGTGAGATAATATTTCCAATACCTTTATCTTTTATTGTTATTTATTCTGTATTACTAAAATCTATCCATTTTTAATTAATGTATTACGTAGTAAACACCACTTTTTTTTTAAATCTACTGTGACAAGAATAAAGAATAAAAAATAAAAATTGAATAAACAAATAAAATAAGAAACAGCTACTACCCCCACTACAACCTTCAACGCCCCAAGAACCCAACTTTATAATTTAGAATTAGCTTCATATACGGTGTTTGAAAATGATGCGGAATGCATCGAAATACGTGTCACAGTAGATTTAAAGAAAAAGTGGAATTTACCACGTAATACATTAATTAAAAATGGATAGATTTTACCACAAAGTGATTGCCGAATCAATTAATGAAATAAAAGTAATTTATTTGTAACTTATAAATCTGACACTGGATTATTCAGCCTACTAAGAAGATATTAATATAAATTAAAGTATTAAACATTAGAATTTGACTGGGTTAAGTGATCACTTTAAACTTTTGTATTGCGATCACCATTCTGAATTTTTATTTTTTTTTTTGCATTTATTATTTACCTTGCTTATTATTACAAGGTTTACGAATAATGTTGTGGATTTTTGTTTCTTATAACTTAAAAAAAAAATCAATCTAGTTTAGGCCAATCAGGAACTTGAAGTTTTGTGCGTCAATTATTGGTGAAAAAACATTTCATTTAATGAAAGAACATCTTATTACAGTATGTTTTTCCACTTTTATAATACAACGAATAATAGTTCAAAAAAACTTTATAAAATAAACCAACTTTGTTTTAACCACTTTTTATTGGTACACTTTATCCAACCGGTTTCGATAAGAACCTTGTCATCATCAGAATTTATATACGAAATTCTAAAACATTGAAACACTCATAGTTGATTACCCTTCCCTTACCAAAAACTTCCACGCACTTCGTACACCATATGAAAATATGATTTAAAAAATATAATTTAAAAAACTCTTAAATGCTGTTTTTATTGTGCAAAGCGTAGCAAATACGTCAACTCTAAATGACAACTTATGAGCTACGAATGGAATCGCCCAAAAAAGAAGTTGTTTTATTTTATACAGTTTAAAAAATGTGCCACAAAGTATCTGCGAAAAACATTCAAGAAACAGATCAGATAGTTAACAATAAAACACACAATTTTACCATAGATAATATACAAAAACTTAAGATAAAGCATTTCAATAATAAACAATTTATTTTTTACTAGAAGAAAAAGTTAATTTTTTAACTAACAATATTAATTATGAAGAAAAGGTAATAGTGAAAAAAAAACATCTTCTAGGGCGCTTATAATGTATTTATATCCGATATTAATTTTAAAAGATTCAAAAAGCTGGGATCAATTATTAAAAATAAAGTTAATTTGAATCTTAACATAACAAATTCTCTGTGAAGCGAGAAGCGAAAAGAATATATAAATAAATATCAGCGATTTATCCGCAGTGATGCGTAGTGAAATCTCACGATACCCGTCACTACAGCCTGTACATTATCTGTTTGTTTTCTTTTCAGCCATTTCCGCCATGTATGTGTCGACATTTCAATCGAAAAGCAATCATCGGAAGCGATCCAAGGGAAACAGAAGTCGACCGGAAACACACACCTTTTCTTCCGCAAGGAAAGATTCCGGTTTCCGGGTTTCCTGTCTGGAGGCGAGAAAACTCGACCAAGGAATACCGCAAGGTGCTCAAATTGCAATCAACGCCTCCCGAAAAATGTAAGTAGCATTTTGTTTTCAATCATATATAAACTTACATCAATTTATACAAGTACATATGTATGTTTATGTGTAAATAATATTTCAAAGTGAAATTAAGGGTACCAGTATTTTTTTCGACTCTCAAAATTCTTAATTACATTCAATTACTATTGTTATTATTCTTTCCTTTCTACATCTCTTCTGATATTATTTTTTTATCAAATCAGTGTATTTTGTATGCAAGAGTCAAAATCATTTGTAAACGAGCATAAGAATGTATAAATTGAAAGATAAATAATATATCTTCTGAAATTTGAATAGTGCCGTTGTCAATCACGGATAGAATGGTGAATGTTACTCCTGTTTTAAGTGATCACTTTAACCAGTCTATGACGGTCGTAAGCCCTCAAACCATGGCATAGTAAAACGGTGAAAAAACCCAAATTTTGCGAACAAAGATTGGGACACACTCAAAATATTACACATAAGTTATTAATATCCGAATTATCCAGTCTGCAAGTATTTTCCTAAAGAAAATGGTTTATTTAGGCTTTTACAACAAACGTATAAATTGATCACTCAAACCAGCTTATGAAGGTCGTAAGCTCTGTAAACACGCAGACTTCCATGGCCTTCTTCATGTTTGTGTACATATCAATATAAAAAAAAAAAAAAATATATATATATATATATATATATATATATATATATATATATATATATATATATATATGTATATATATATATGTATATATATGTATATATATATATATATATATATATATATATATATATATATATATATATATATATATATATGTATATATATATATGTATATATATGTATATATATATATATATATATATATATATATATATATATATATATATATATTTATATATATATATATATATATATATATAAATAAATATATGTATATATATATATATATATATATATATATATATATATATATATATATATATATATATATATATATTATATATATATATATATATATATATATATATATATATATATATATATATATATATATATATATATATATATATATATATATATATATATATATATATATATATATATATATATATATATATATATATATATATATATATATATATATATATATACATATATATATATATATTTATATATATATATATATATATATATATATATATATATATATATATATATATATATATATATATATATATATATAAATATATATATATATATATATATATATATATATATATATATATATATATATATATATATATATATATATATATATATATATATATATATATATATATATAAATATATATATTATATATATATTTATATATATATATACATTTATATATATATATATTTATATATATATATATATATATATATATATATATATATATATATATATATATATATATATATATATATATATATATATATATATATATATATATATATAAATATATTTATATATATATATATATATATATATATATATATATATATATATATATATATATATATATATAAATATATTTATATATATATATATATATATATATATATATATATATATATATATATATATATATATAAATGAAATCCATATAAAATAAATACATAAATATTATAATATATACATAAATACTCCTATGTGGACGAACTCTGATTTGTTGAAACCAAACAAAGATATGGACACAAAAATATCGTAAATGAGTTGATCAGTGAATATATTTAGTCTGCTAGTATTTTGATAAAAAAATCTGATTAAGGTTTTTAAAACAAACGTCACTCAAACCAGCCAATGACAGGTCGTGACCCTACAAGTACCCAAACTTCCTCATTTTAGTTGAGATATCTCCTAAATGGACAAACACAGATTTGTGAACAAAATTTTGACACACTCGGAATATCATTAATAAGCTATCCATTTTAAATCTCCAGTTTACAAGTATTTTGACGGAAATAGCTTATTTAGCCATTTGAAAACAAAATATCTGATCAAATATCCATCGCTGTTGTGTTTTGTTTTCATTGAGTGAATGCCAACGTTAATCTAATTAATTATAAAATATTTCCTTACAAATTTAATATCCCGCCGACAGAGCAGCGGTGGAGCGTTGGCATCATAAAAAAAATCGCTTCCGACAAATTGCTTTTCTCATATTACAAGTCATTTTGCAAACTCTTACAAGCTTTCGGTTGGAGGCACAAAACATAAAGAATTTATAAATCAACTGTGAAATTGAGTAATGGTTTAAAATTCATAAATAGCGCTGTTTCCGTCAGCGAAACGTCCACTCGGGAATGTACGCTAATGCAAAATATTTTGTTAAACTCTCAATCAATCCTAAACTTTTATTGATCTTCTCCGGGCTTCAGTTGGAAATTGGAAATATCTTTCGAAATGCTTATCAATTTCGGCTCAACTTTATATATTATTTGACCTATAAAAATGGTTTGGCAGATACATTCTGATATCATTTGATTTGCGATATTACCTCTTACAAATATCGAAATTTATAAAGGAAACTTACGAAATAATATTAATGAATTTGGATAATTTTTAAAGCTCCATTTTCGTAGAATACTTCCTCAAAGCCGCTCCACTGTGATTGAATTTAAGATAAAGAGATAGCAGAAATGATTAAATAAAGTTTGTTTTTTTCCAAAGATTATATCCTCATTCAAGCCTTATTCGCACCAGACGGTGCACAGAGCACTGCATCATATAAACGCAGTGATTTTTGATCGTAATTACATGACGAAAAGGTGATCAGCCTTCTGCTTCAGGTAGTTCAGGGTAATATTGAATGAATATTATAGTGAAAAAATCACTTATATTTATTTGACCCCCCCCCCTGGGAATCGAACGCGGGACCTCCAGAACTGTAGCTAAACATGCTAACCATTACACTATGGAGGCAGACATTGATAAAGGAAACTTACGTTATAATAATAATAAATTTGGATAATTTACAAAGCGCCATTTTCGTAAAATACTACCTTAAGGGCGGTTAATTGTGATTGAAATAAAGAAAAGGAGTTTTATAAAGAGAAGGAGAAAATTTCCCAAACAAATGCATTTTTAGTTTTTTTTCTTAAGATTATCTCACCCTCACTATTTCTAACTACTGTTAGAAGAATATCCCTCGCCATCGGTCCCAGATAAACTTATATGGTATTCTAGCATTACCCACAACATATCGCTCACTTCTTTCAAGAACGTCATATATCAAAAATCGTAAATTTTCAGTTTTTTCAGTGTTTTCGGAATGCCCTGAAAACGTACTGTATCTCAGCAAAAGCGGCATATTTTTAACTTAATATTTACCCGCTACAGGGCAGAAAGTGATGTTTTTGTATTCTTAAGAAAAGGTATAATATAATTAAAAAAATTAATAGTTTTGAAATGGAGAAAAAACATTCAGGTTTTACCTAAAAATATCTGTTGCACAGTATTAAGTTCAATGAGTGGCTTGATATTTATTTTTAAAACATTGTATAATATTTTTAAACTTTTAAAACGATCTCCTGAAAAATCGAGTTTTTTATATATGACGTTGTTGAAAGGAGTAATATGTACGACATTATTCGTATGACGTATCGATATATTTACACAAGTACCGGGCACCTAGTTTGCTGCACATATTTAAATCATTCCAATTAATTCGGTGCACATACAAATCGAGCAACGAACGAACATTTCATTACAAATCTGCACTCGTTCCGGTTTTGTATGACTGCAGCCTCGGGGGGCGGTGACGGGGCTAGAGGGGGCCAGAGGGGGCGAGGGGGGCGGCGGAAGGGTAAGCCGATACAGGGGGCTGTTTGGACAAACAGGCAATATGGCGGCAATCCAAATAATCGCCGCGAATGGAAAAATGCGGGGATGCTGATCAATAAAACCCCCTCCCCTGCTAACCGTTGCGCCACTGCATTTAGTTGGGAATGCATAAAAAATAAAAGTACAAGGCTCCACATACAAATCGCCGCATCCATCATGCTTCGTACTCTAGTATAGGTAAGCAGGAATACGACGGAGTGGCTTTGCAAGGGTTAAATTTCCCGGAAAATGTTCGTTATGCGAAACGCAAACTCGTTCAAAGTGAAAAATAGTGCTTACCGTTCTTGATGTTCGGACTATTCTTCTAATTGCTCGTTATGAGCGTTTCGATAAAGAATTACTGTTTTAATTCCCAGTTCCATGTTGAATACAGGTTTACGTAATACATATTTGAGTTTACAAAAATGTAAACGTAACATCAGTCATTAGAAGTTAATCCTTGCTAACAAAAGTCAGCTACTTTGTTTCAAAAAGTTTTAACAATTATGTGAGTTACTAACACAGGTGTCCTGAATGGATCATTGAATTACATTGTAAAAAATACATTTTTTAAAACTGAATAGTGTTTTTTTATTACTATATACCTTATTAAATTCAGGACACGTGTGTTAATTACTTACATAATTGTAAAAACTTTAGGAAACAGTGAAAAAAACTTAAGTTAATTACGGGTTAACTACTAATGACTGACGTTTATATTTTTGTAAAGTAAAATATTAAGCAAACCTGATTCAATTCTCATAATAATTATAAGAAAAAAAATTATAAAATTTCCTATTGTTCTGGATATTTTCATATATTTTTCATACATTCCTCCCTTACCTCTCTCTTTTTTTCTCTCTTTCTCTCTCTCTCCTAGCTGCAGCAAAGCATTTCAAATTCAAAATTGTCTTAAAGGCCATTCGTTTAATAATTATAATAATAAAGTACACTTTGTATGTACCCGTACTTCCCTTTACAATGTTTAAAAAAAAGCATCAACATAAATATGAAGAATAATATTAAAGTATGGGTATTTACAGGCCTCATGACCTGCCATAGTCTGGATAAGAGAATCAACATTCACCATTCTACTCATGATCAACTACACTACTCGAATTTTGAAACCCCTACATATATCGTTAATCTAATGAAGCTTCCATATTCTTTTTCATCTATGTTGAGATGTCAAAAATGTTAAAATATCTGTTAAAATATAAGTCAAGAAACTCATGTTTGTGAACAAGTTTTGGACATACTCGAAATGGGGCGAATATTGTAAAATTTGATTTGGCTGGTCTGCTTCAGAGGGCGTAAAATTCTAGTATGCTAAAAATTGTCGAAAGTCAAAACATGGCTAACGTTTTACGTTTCTTAAAACCGCTAATGAAACAGCACACTTTTGACATTGTGATTCCTCCACCTAAAATGGAGTGAGCGAAGGATTCCGCCAAGTTATTTTAAGAATCGCGGAAAAAAGGTAAAAGCACCTCCAGCGACTAATTTCCTGGAGCTTTATTCAAGTCAAGAGTTAAAACCGTTTACTTTTCTGCAAACAGAAGCGACACCCTTTTGTTTCGATTTTAATTAAGATTTCGCCTACTCTTCTTTAGACACTCTCAGCGGGTAGTGTCTACGGCCATCTTATCATAAATTTACAGAATGCAAAGACAAAGATTGATGAACTTTTATATAACAAAACCACCCCTTATGCGAAACCAACCCCTTGCGAAATTTAGAAATACAGCATAATACTTAAAGACTAAATTTTATTTGTACTATTTTGGGTTAAGGAAATACTTTTTTATTTTTATTTTTGGGTAGTGTGATTATCCAAAATTAAACAAGGTTTTTGGACTGAATTCTACTTTTTTAAGCCTTGCGAAATTTAGAAAAACAGCACGATACTCAAAAGACTCAAATTTTATATGTCCTATTTTGGGTTAAGGAAATACTTTGTAATTTTTATTTTTGGGTAATATGTTTTTCAAAAATTAAACAAGGTAATTGGACTGAATTCTACTTTAATTAACACAAATATAATAATACATATAATGTGACGCGTTTCGTCTTTTCAAGACATTATTAAACTGACTAAATTATTTGCAAGATGTCCTTAAATATTGTACTTACAATATTTTTAAATTAACTGGTTAAATTATAAGCTTAAATAATAAAAATAAAGATGATATTTTCTGGCTTTGAGAGAATTTGAGCAGTGTGGTTGTCAATAATGGGTAGAATTGGTGAATGTTACAAATGTGTAAAGTGACCACTTAAACCAGCCTATGACGGTGGTCAGCCCCGTAAATGCCCAGACTTCCATATTCTTCTTCATCTTTGATGAGATATCAAAAAATAGTATCCTTATATACTAACAATGGCTATTATTAAATATTATTAGATCTAGGTGTACATATAATGGTGGGTATTTCAGTGGGTAATGTGGATTTCTGTGAAAGCTAAAACATAAATGATTAAGGAAATACATTTTTGTTTATACAACATGAAATAAAAATAACATATCAAATAAGTCGAAATGGATAAACTTTGTAATATACGGGAAAAATATATTTTTCTTAAACAATTTATGTTATTATGCAAAACATTTATTACATGTGTAAATAAATCACAACTTTAACATGTCAGAAATAATATCTATTTATGTATTCGATTATAAATTTTAATACTTTTTATGATACTTAAGGTTTTCTTAAATCAACGCATCGCCAAAAACATCCAGTGTGTTTTCTGTGACAATTTTTTAGCTTAGATTGGAATAAATTATGCAATTTGTGGTCCGAGTTGTAAATGGGACTCTGTGGGTTTTCTAAAAAAGCCGCAAAATTCCATCGCCCGAATACACATGAACCAAATCACTTTATCATACCAATCAATTCCTCGGTTTGCGAACAATGCAGGACAATCCATTGTACTCTGTGCAATGCACATAATCAAGAAGTGCATCGAACTATGCAGGGCACAGAGATATTTGAATTAGTAGGTAAAGCCAGTTGAATTACATATTCACCTCTTTTTAGAAAACTGGCGTTGGAAAAGATTGGAAATCATCTTGAAATAATATCTTAGTAAAAGATATCTGGGATTTATACTTGGAATTTTTTTAACACGCCTATTGCATTAGTCGACGAGAACTGGGCAAAGCCTTGTTTTATGTAAATTTATCATTTTTAAAGATATTAAATTATTATTATAACGCTTACTTGATTTGGTGATTTTTTGATCAAAAGAAATTATTCACTCAATCTTATACGTATCTACATATCATAGTCATGCAGGAGAAAGTGACCAAGTGCATTTTGTACAAAAACGTGATCATTGACTATTTGATATCTTACTAGCTTAATATTGCCTTGAAAAAAATCCCGAAGGATTATAAACTTGGAAGTATAATATGGACTTGTTGAAAATGACTAACTGCATTTATGTAAACTGGTCGTTTTTACATTAATATTTTTTTAAAAGTGTTATTATAAAAGTATTTTATTTTATATATTAATTTATTATATATTTTACTAAAACTGACAATTTTTTCAGATAAATGCGTAAATTTTTCATCTTCATTAAATTCTAATATTGTTAAAATATACAAACATTAAAATTTTTTTTTTTTTTAAACATTAATTTTTTTCTTAATAATGAATCCTATAGGTTGCATGTATCAGTTGTGTTTTTTTTTCTCTCTTAAGTTATACACGCGATTAGAAAATTCTATTTGAAACTACTGAACATTATTCTAATTCCTATTCAGAGTATGGTGGAGTTCTATCCTCTCTACATATCCCAAAGAGGAAAAGGCTTTATTGTTAGTTAATTATATAGTTTATTAGTAAACAGAATTTTTGGTTGAATGTATGTTATAAACATGATATTGTAACTGGTTTCAGATTACTCTTATTTGTGTTATGAAATGTATATTTTAATTACCATGTTTTTAAAATTCTTTATATAAAAAGATATCTTATTTTTTTCTTACTAAAATAGGAATGGAGTGTTTTTTTGTAATTTAATACATGACAATTTTACGACAAAAATATGTTTTAAGATTTTTTATGCGGTTTATGTTACATCTGAAATCTGAACTTTGCGACACAATTTTTAATCTATACGAGTACATACTTCAAAGTATTTATTGTACAAATATTCAATAGTAAATTTAACACCCCTGACTTGCAAACGCAATATCCTGTGTCCACCATTATTTCGTGGTTCGCGATCTCTACCTAAGTATGTACGTACATTCATACGATGACATTTCGACTGCGTCATTTCCGAATGCGGACATCAAAATAATTGTCTCAAAGTAAATATTTACTACGAAACTTCCATTACATTGTGCTTGTTGTCGAATGAATAATGATGTTAATTTTTCTTGCTCTTTTATTTTTATTTTTATATTTTTCATTTCATCTCGTCCGTGGTCTTTTATCCATCATAATGTAATATTCATGTTATGCTATTTTTATGAAGTCACCCAGTTAAATTTTGCTGTTGCTAGCATAAAATGAACTAGCATTATAAGCGTTAACCACAAAATCAAATATATCAACAAGAAAAATGATACCCGCATATAGAAGGTACCAAGACCTATGCATATATAAAGGTTTCAAAATTTAATGCAAATATGTTAAATAATGGATAAAACGGTGAACTTTACACAAG
>NW_028281778.1:0-42957 GCF_059751285.1 Brachycentrus maculatus
CTGGGCGCGGCGACTGCCAATATTTCAACAAAATTTCGAAAACATTGAAATTGAATTGAAAAATATAGTTCATATTATTTCATAACATCGAAACAAAGATGAAGAAGAATATGGAAGAATGGGCATTTACGGGGTTTTAGACTGTCATAGGCTGGTTTAAGTGATCACTTTACACGACATTCACCAATTCTACCCATGATTGACAACCACACTATTCAAGTTCTATATATACATATGATCCAATTTCGAAACAATGTTCTTGAATCACTAGAATTTCACTAGAGACATCTATTGAGACGAAATAAGCTTTTTATTGAGCAGAAACTCTTAGGGTGGAAAGGGTACCTGAAGGAAGGAGGCCGAGACGAGGATGGGCACCACGCTGGCGGGGTCCAGCAGCGGCCAGTCAGCCACGAGGATGGTGTCCTTCTTCACCCAGCGCATCAGCCAGTCAAATATCTGGATGTCGCAGTGCACCGAGATGTCCATGTCCTCCAGCTTCTGGCCGGAGGTCACGTCCGCGAAGTAGCCCATCTTGGAGACCAGCAGCCTCTGCGGGCAGCGGAAGTCCCTCTTGGCGCCCTTCACCTCGTCGCACACGTGGATCTCCACCTCGTCTCCACCTCGCCGCTGCAATCGCGGAGACAACTTGTCAACCATGGACGATCGCCTAATCGCGCAAACGGATCATTCTCGCGATGTTCTATTAAAAGAGAGTGTGTCCAAATTCTTCTTCTCCGTCTTATTCCTCATTGCTGAGTGTTGTGACCCTTGCACAAGCAATGACTCTTCTCCAGTTATCCCTTGACTGCGCTGCACGTAGCGCTCCAACCACCAAGGTGCCTGCTGCTGCCTTAATTTGATCGGTCCATCGTGTGGGATCTTCCTCTCCCTCTCTTTCCCTCCAGGCTACCGATCACAACTAGTCGTTCCAGGCTATCCTCGTTGCCACGCGCAACGTGTCCAAAGAACTGGAGAATCCTCCGGGTAAAGATATTGGCCAGAGTAAAGCGAGTGTGTCCAAATACTTGTTCACAAATCTTGATTACCTCCAATTATATTATTTTTGACATCTCATCAAAGATGAAGAAGAATATGGAAGTCTGAGCATTTACGGGGCTGACGACCGTCATAGGCTGGTTTAAGTGATCACTTTACACACGTGTTACATTCACCAATTCTATTCATTATTGACAACCACACTACTCAAATTCTTGGAAGTTCTTTATATATATATATATATATATATATATATATATATATATATATATATATATATATATATATATATATATATATATATATATATTTATATATATACATATATATATATATATATATATATATATATATATATATATATACATATATATATATATATATATATATATATATATATATATATATATATATATATATATATATATATATATATATATATATATATATATATATATATATAAATATATATATATATATATATATATATATATATAAATATATATATATATATATATATATATATATATATATATATATATATATATATATATATATATATATATATTATATGTATATATATATATATATATATATATATATATATATATATATATATATATATATATATATATATATATATATATATATATATATATATATATATATATATATATATATATATATATATATATATATATATATATATATATATATATATATATATATATATATATATATATATATATATATATATATATATATATATATATATATATATATATATATATATATATATATATATATAAATATATATGGGCCAATTTCGAAACATTGTTCATGAATTACTAGAACTTCACAAGAGACATCTATTGGTGTGATTCAACTCACTTCAAACTCCTGTAATCCAGATTTTTTGAACAAGTATTTGGACACACTCAAAACGTTGGTATGAAGCTGCCAAAAGAAGCGTTTTGTCATACCGAACACCGAGCACGGTGCTAAAAAAGCAAACGCCTGGCAACAGTGACGTCACACGCTCGTGCGCATTCCGTCCGACCCGACTCGACGTTCCGTCGTGTACAAGTCTCTTCCTGCGCGCGAGCAGACCGACCGACCCAGCGGACATCCTCGCCCGAGCGACCGGGATGACGTGTCACCGAGGCGCCGCGGGTGTAGTGTGAATCTTCGTTTCACAAGGGGAATATGCGCATGCATATCGCTCACTCCTTTCAAGAACGTCATAAATCAAAAATCATAAATTTTCAGTTGTGCATGTTTTCGGAATGCCTAAAAAATGTACTATATCCCAGCAAAAGTGGCATATTTTTAACTAACTAACCATCACGCCGCTTTCCCGCAGGGGTAGGCAGAGAGAATCGATCGCCACACCACCCTGTCTTTGCAAACATTCTTCGCCTCTTCCACGTTCATGCGTCTCTTCATACATACCCGCCGATTGTTACGACTCCTAACCACTTTCAAGTATTGGGCATACCTGATCGTGCCATGGTTTTCTCGGTCTTCCTCTGCTCTTTTTTCCACTTACATTCGCCTCATATATTTGTTTAGCCGTTCTTTCCTCACTCATTCGCTCTACATATTGAATAAGCATATTTTTAACTTAATATTTAGCCGCTACAGGGCAGAAAGTGTTGTTTTTGCATTTTAAAGAAAGGGTATTGTTTAATTGTTTTTTTTTAATTTACAAAATATTTTTCAAATGGAGAAAAAACCTTCGGGTTTTACCTAAAAAGATCTGTTGCACAGCAAAAAGATCTCTTGCACAGCAAAAAGTTCAATAAGTGGCTTGATATTTTTTTTTTTACGTAGTATTATATTTATAAACTTTGAAAATGTTCTCCTGAAAAATCCAGTTTTTTTTTTCATGAAGTTCTTGAAAGTAGTGAGCGATATGCATAAATATATCGTAGTCATACGGGAGAAAGTGACCAAGTGCATTTACCCAAGCTTCTTTTCATCTCACCAATGATCACTTAAAGTGTGTAAAGTGATCACTTAAACCAGCCTATCACGGTCGTCATCCCCGTAAATACCCAGACTTCCATATTCTTCTTAATCATTGATGAGATATCGCTCACTCCTTTCAAGAACGTCATAAATCAAAAAGCTTGATTTTTCAGGAGAACGTTTTTAAAGTATAAAAATATAATACAATGTATTAAAAATAAATATCAAGCCACTCATTGAACTTTTTACTGTGCAACAGATCTTTTAAGGTAAAACCTGAAGGTTTTTTCTCCGTTTGAAAAGTATTTAATATATTTCAAAAAATAATTAAACAAAACTTTTCTTCAAAATGCTAAAACAACACTTTCTGCCCTGTAGCAGGTAAATATTAAGTTAAAAACATGCCTCTTTTGCTGGGATATAGTAAATTTTCTGGGCATTCTGAAAACATGAACTACAAGTACAACTGAAAATTGACGATTTTAGATTTATGACGTTCTTGAAAGGAGTGAGCGATATGTCAAAAAATAATATGAAAAATAACTCCTAATAATTGGAGATACTCCAGATTCGTGAACAAGTATTTGGACACACTCAAAATATTGTTATTCAATAAGAATTAACATACATATGACAAGCTAAAATGTAAAGCGTACACATTACCGTAGAACGGGGCTACTTGAACTTTGATGTGTTACTTGAGCCCAGTATAAAAAAATATTTACATCTGTATTTGGTCTACAATTGTGAATTGGTGAATGTAACACGTGTGTAAAGTGATCACTTATAATACACAAATATAAGTGATTTTTTTTCACTGTGCTATTTATTCGATATTACCCTGGACTGGTACCTGAAGCGGAGGGCTGATCACCTTTCCTTCATGGTTAACGATCAAGATAACACTGCGTTTGTATTACGCAGTGCCCTATGCACCATTGGGGTGCGGATAAGAGTTAAAAAAAAAAAAAAAAAGTGATCACTTAAACCAGCCTATGACGGTCGTCAGCCCCGCAAATGCCCAGACTTACGTATTCTTCTTCATCTTTGATGAGATGTCAAAAAATAATATGTAAAATAGCTCCTAATAATTGGAGGTAATCCAGATTTGTGAACAAGTATTTGGACACACTCATTAAAAAATGTTTTAAATTCATAGATTGTTGGTACTCACTCTCCTTTGTGGACATATTTGTCGCCTCCAGTGGAAGACTTCCTCCTTCCCAACTTGTCTCGGGATGGAACGCCCATTTTGTCCGTGGAATCCCTCTCCGTCAAGAATCCTGGAAAAATACAACAAAATAATAACTAACCATCACGCCCCTTCCCGCAGAGGTAGGCAGAGAGAGACCAGAACGCCACACCTCACTGTCTTATCAATCTATGCAAGCATTCTTCGCCTCTTACACATAGATTCACATCTCCTCATACGTACCCGCCGATTGTTTCCGAAGTATTTGACATACCTCATCAAGCCAAGTCTTCTTCGGTCTTCCTCTGGTCCTTTTTCTTCTACTATACAATCGCCCCATAGATTTGTTTTGCCGTTCTTTCCTCCTCATTCGTTCCAGATGTCCAAAACTATCTTAATAACACACCTTTCTTAATATATTTTATATATATATATATATATATATATATATATATATATATATATATATATATATATATATATATAATACATATATATATATATATATATATATATATATATATATATATATATATATATATATATATATGTATATATATATATATATATGTATATATATATATATATATATATATATATATATATATATATATATATATATATATATATATATATATATATATATATATATTTATATATATATTTATATATATATTTTTTTGTACTGGGCTCAAGTAAATCATTAATGTTCAAGTAGCCCCGTTCTACGGCACCTTAAACAAAAATTAGAAAGTAAGTAACACTCTTGTTAAAGATGTAGAAGAATCCCGTTTCGGAATACCCCCTCAGACACATGGAACAGATCGATATCCGGCGTGACATTGTTAAAAAAAAAACATAAGGTATGAAGCATGTTAAAAAAGATACAAATGAGAAAATATAACTAATAGTAATAATAAATATAAGTAAGATAGCAAAGTTCAATCTAAAAAACTGGGCCATGGACAGTAGCCAAGAAATCTGGTCCAACAGCTCAGGGATGAAACACGCAAAGGAACTGATCACGGGGTACTCGCGGAAATTCACCACAGAAGCACTAAAGCTTAGCAAAAAACAAATAAGGATCCAAACCAGGACCTTGACAGGACACTGCAGACTGAGGAAACACATGACAAAAATCTCACTTCATGACTCCCCAGTATGCAGATTTTATATGGAGGATAGCGAAACGCCAATCCACATTCTTTACAATTGTGACGCACTCGATCACAAACGAAGTCACATCCTTGGAGGACCTCTACTGGACTCCGAGAAGGTGAAGCTCCTACCACCAAGACAGGTCGTGAGTTACAAGACTCATGTAGGTCTTGGCAGTGAGCTGTAAAACACAGGGAAGTCACAATAGACCTGACATGGTCGCTGTGACATAAGGGATGCAAGATCCCTTGACCCCCAAGGAAAAAAAAAAAAGATAGCAAAGTGGTCACTTGCCGCTAAAGCTTGCGGGCTTCTTGACACCGATGTTGGAAGGGTACACGACGGCTTTCTTCATGATGGTCTGATGATGGTTCGCCTGTTTCGCTGGTTTTCCATGCCCAACCATGTAGGAGAGCACCGAATCTAAGATGCCCTCGTTCAAAACCTGCAAAATCCAATACAGAAATACTTGTACCAGCTTCACACACAACGAAGGTACCGTAGAACGGGGCCTAGTTATAAGAATGCTTTGAGCCGTCTTACGCCAAACAGCCGCAAGTTGAGTCACGGCTAGTTGCCTTTACACATATATTACTCATATAAAGGACTTTTTGAAACAAAAAAAGGTCCCGGAAAAAAAGCTCACAGCTCAAAAGCTCGTAAGCGCTAATATTGTTTCGTATAGATGATGATTGTAATTACGTAAGCGCAAATATTATTTCGTATAGATGATGATTGTAATTACGTAAGCGCAAATATTGTTTCGAATAGATGATGATTGTAATTACGTAAGCGCAATTTAAAGCGTAAATTAAAAAAAATATATATATCCCTGAAAAAGGGTACCGGAACGCCGTTCCACCGCGTTACATGGAAAAAAAAGCCCTACTCATATGTTTATGTGTATGTGTATGTATATATATATATATATATATATATATATATATATATATATATATATATATATATATATATATATATATATATATATATATATATATATATATATATATATATATATATATAAATGCATATAATAATAATAATAATAAAACCCTTATCCGCACCCCAATGGTGCATAGGGCACTGCGTCATATAAACGCAGTGTTATCTTGATGGTTTACACATGAAGGAAAGGTGATCAGCCCTCCGCTTCAGGTACCAGTCCAGGGTAATATTGAATAAATATGACAGTGAAAAAATCACTTATATTTTATTTTACCCCCCTTGGGAATCGAACCCGGGACCTCCAGAACGGTAGCCGAGCGTGCTGACCATTACACTACGGAGGCGGACTATATATATATATATATATATATATATATATACATATATATATATATATATATATATATATATATATATATATATATATATATATATATATATATATATATATATATATATATATATATATATATATATATATATATATATATATTCAATTCAATTCAATTTATTCAATAATTAATATATACATTACAAACAAACATTTAAGGCGTATATATTAAAAAAACAAATTAAAAATTACACAAGAAGACTCTTGTTAAATGTGTAGAAGAATCTCGCTTCGGAAAACTCCTTCGGACACATGGAACAGATCAATATCCAATGTGATATTGTTCAACATAGCGGTAGCTCTTCCTACAGGCATAACCATCGGCAGGTTGGTCCTGTGTATAGGAATCTGAAACAATCTATGCCGACGCTGTCTTAGGTAACTATCGGGAACATACAGACCAATGCTCTGGATAATTTCAGGATTATCGATCATACCGCGCAACAATCGATAAAAATGCGTAATCAAATACGCATTTTTAAGAAGACCCGAAGACCAACATGCACTACGTGCATTAAAACTAATTTTAATGCACGTTTAACGTAACGCATGTAACGCATGTCTGTATTGAAAACTATAGTGCATGTTGGTCTTCGGGTATAAATATAATATTTTTAATATGCCCAAATCATTATATATATATATATATACATATACATATATATATATATATATATATATATATATATATATATATATATATATATATATATATATATATATATATATATATATATATATATATATATATATAACGTGGTAATATTTTCCTTTTGAAAATTAAGTGTAAATAATATGTAAAGTGGGTGTATAATAATAAAATAAACAATGTGTTGCTTTGTAATTAAAGTTTATTCTTAATTTATCTTTATAATAATTTTTATATCTATCTATCTATCTATCTATCTGATTCTGACAGTTAATAATATTATCGGAAGTCTTTTGTTTTATTGTGAGCGATGCATGCGACATCTGGTGGTAGAACTGTTTTATGTAGGTACTATTTGTAGGTACTTAATAAAATGTATAGGTAGGTACCTAGTTATTTTATTACATATATATATATATATATATATATATATATATATATATATATATATATATATATATATATATATATATATATATATATATATATATATATATATATATATATATATATATATATATATATATATATATATATATATATATATATATATATATATATATATATATATATATATATATATATATATATATATATATATATATATATATATATATATATATATATATATATATATATATATATATATATATATATATATATATATATATATATATATATATATATATATATATATATATATATATATATATATATATATACATATATATATAATGATTTGGGCATATTAAAAATATTATATTTATACCCGAAGACCAACATGCACTATAGTTTTCAATACAGACATGCGTTACATGCGTTACGTTAAACGTGCATTAAAATTAGTTTTAATGCACGTAGTGCATGTTGGTCTTCGGGTCGACCAAAAATCGCATGTGTTAGACATTTTGTGTAGTTTTGAGTATGTAAATGGTGCTATGGTGGTGAAGGGTAGTATTGTTTGCATGCTGTGTTAGTGATTGTCCTGACGAAGAGACGGGTACGTCTCGAAACCGGTAGACGTAAAAATCTCGGTGAGTGGTTATATACTATTTTTATTAACATTTTTGTAAAAAAATAAATAAGTAAAAATGACTAACCACAAAGTAAATGCTTTAAATATTAATAATATTGAGAATAACATTTAGCATTTAGTCTTTGTGGAATGAATTAAACAGTTTTGTAGCTATGAAAAATGAGTGTCTTTTCGCGAGTCTGGATTTGCAAAAAGGGATTTCTAGTAAATTATTCATTCTATGACTAGATCTATGAAAAAATATGAAAAAAATATTGAAAAACATGCGCTACATGAGTGATACGTCTAAAAGATTATCTTGCAAGATTACCTCTGAAAGTTTGGAAAGGAGTAAGGAGTCCATGCAGCTGTCGTCCGTGTCGCACTTGGGCTCCTTTTTGGATTTCCTACAGAACGTGCCCAAAGAATTTCTTCTGAGCTCTCCTGTAATGCGAAATACGTAATATAATGTAACTCGACACACCCATCCAATGAGCTATTTACAAGCTATACGGTACTAGACGTACGGCAACTGTTCGTCAAGGAAGTACTGAATCACTTCTGGAACAAAATGGAAAAGGTTAGAACGCAACAAACTATTCGAACCCGGGCAGCATTAAATAAAAACTACATTGGCCCAGCCATTAAAACAAGTTTTGCCCAAAAAAAATTCTCATTCCTCGCTCCAAAAATATTTAATTTGCTGCCCGAAACCATTAAGATTTCCAGGAGTGATCTGGTCTTTAAGAACAGTGTCCGTCGATGGTTACTTAACATTGGAAGGGACAAGGTGGAAAGTGAATTAATTAAAGTCCAGGTGTAATTATCACATTGAAAAACCTTAAAACATAAATTATTTTTGTATCTCCTGTATGTTATGTTTATAATCTAATCATTAAAAAAAATATATATATATATATTAAAAATTAAAAAATATATATATATATATATATATATATATATAAACTTTGTATTACCATGTTAGTATTCGGCTCAACACAGGCCATGCCTAAAGAGCCGTAATACGTATAATAAATGTGTATATGAAATGAATATGTATATTGAATGTATCTATGTATTATGAAAATAAATTAATAAATAAAAAAAAAACAAAAAAAATAAATAAATACATTGATACAGGTATCAAAATTTAATCATTTTTTTCAATGAGAAGGAGAAAGCGGAAATTGAATCGCAAACCTCACTACCCAATGTTTTGCAAGTTGTTGAACTCTAAATAAAGAGTGTTTTTTTTAGAGGTTTGGATTTAAAGCCAATTTATTTAATTATTTGTTTTTGTTGACATATTCAATTGTGGCAAAGTTGTGTTGAAAAGTCGAATGGTGCACACGCGCACACACACACATACGGCCACACCAAATTTCCCTCATAGGAATATGGCCGTTCATGTGCGGCCGATACAAAACATGATTTATGACATGATTTATATCAATACATGTTTAAAGCATGATTTACCGAAAAATTATCGAAGATTCGATAACTCATGTTTACTGGTGTAAATAAAAATAAAATATTCAAGAAAAAATGTTGCTTATCGCATCGAATATGATATAAAATTATAAAAAGTAAAAAAAAAATGCAAAAAAACTGACCTCCCCCCCAGATACAGTTTTGTTCGCAGAAACTTACTCCCGGTGAGGATTATGCAAAAACGAAATTATAAAATAAAATAAAATAATTATTTTCTGTCCGCCTCCGTAGTGTAATGGTCAGCACGCTCGGCTACCGTTCTGGAGGTCCCGGGTTCGATTCCCAAGGGGGGTAAAATAAATATAAGTGATTTTTTCACTGTAATATTTATTCAATATTACCATGGACTGGTACCTGAAGCGGAGGGCTGATCACCTTTCCTTCATGTGTAAACGATCAAGATAACACTGCGTTTATATGACACAGTGCCCTATGCACCATTGGGGTGCGGATAAGGGTTTTATTATTTTATTTAATTATTTTCTTAAACAATTTTTTAAATACTAAAGAAGACAGGCCCATTTTCGCACTGGATGCAGATAGTGCGTTAACGTTTTCTTAGTCCGCCGTCCAAAAAACTACTTATCACACATCGCTCACTGCTTTCAACAACGTCATATATCAAAAGACATGATTTTCCAGGAGATCGTTTTTAAAGTTTAAGGATATAATAAAATGGTAATAAAAATAAATATCAAGCCACTTACTGAACTTTTTACTGTGCAACAGATCTTTTTAGGTAAAACCTGAAGGTTTTTTCTCCATTTGAAAAATATTTAGTACATTAAAAAAAAATATTAAACAATACCTTTTCTACAAAATGCAACAAAAAAAATCTGCCCTGTAGCGGGTAAATATTAAGTTAAAAATATGCCGCTTTTGCTGGGATATAGTACATTTTCTGACTAAAACTAACTAACAACTTAGTAGACTCAAAAAAACTGTGTTTGATTTAAAAATTAATACATAAATTAAAATGGAGTTCTACAAATTAAACGCCGCATCAATAGATAACACAATTCTCAATGATTTCCCTATTTGGAAACACGTGTGAACAGCTTTTTAGTCGTATGAAGCATATTAAATCTCAAATGATAAAAAGCAACAACATCAATCGTTATCAACATGGATGCGCTTAGTCATAGGATGACAAACATGATCAGTTTACTTAATTTTATTTATTTTGTTTATAACTAATTAACTAACCATCACGCCGCTTCCCCGCAGGGGTAAGCAGAGAATAGAACGCCACACCACTCTGTCTTTGCAAACATTCCTCGCCTCTTCCACGCTCATGCATCTCCTCATACACACCCGCCGATTGTTTCTACTCCTAACCTGACCGCTTTCAAGTATTTGGCATACCTGATCGTGCCAAGTCTTCCTCTGCTCCTTTTTCCAATTACATTCGCCTCGTAAATTTGTTTTACCGTTCTTTCCTCACTCATTCGTTCTACATGTCCAAACCATCTCAACACACCTTTTTTAATTTTATCGATAATGCTCGTCTCAGCTTTGCATTCCCTCCTTATTTCACTATTCGAACATCTATCATACATCGTTTTGTCGCACATTCTTCTGAGAGATCGCATTTCGACTGCATTCAGTCTACTTTCATCCTTCTTTTGCCAACTCCATGTTTCACTTCCATACATTAGGGTCGGAACCAGGACATTTTTTGGGCATTCCAAAAACATGCACAACTGAAAATTGACGATTTTTGATACATCGATCACTCCTTTCAAGAACGTCATAAATCAAAAAACTTGATTTTTCTGGAGAACGTTTTTAAAGTTTAAAAATTTAGTACATTTATTATAGATAAATATCAAGCCACTTATTGAACTTTTATACTGTGTAACAGATCTTTTTGGTAAAACCTGAAGGTTTTTTCTCCATTCGAAAAATATTTAGTAAATTTAAAATAAAAGAAAAACAATACCTTTTCTTCAAAATGCAAAAACAACACTTTCTGCCCTGTAGCGGGTAAATATTAAGTTAAAAATATGCCGTTTTTGCTGGTTTGCCGTTTTTGCTGTACATTTTCTGGGCATTCCGAAAACATACACAGCTGAAAATTGACGATTTTTGATTTATGACGTTCTTGAAAGGAGTGAGCGATATGACTTTGTTGAAAGGAGTAAGCGACATATTCTTTCTCTTCAACCTGGCAATTTTCGTATTGATAAATCTGATCCACGACTTTCATTACTTGAATTTAAGTCGTTATTTTTTTTATTATTTCTTAATTCCTGGCGGCCTTGCTACTGTCTCGCGGTCTGCTTTACCGAGGGTCAAACCGAGTCGGCGGCTAGTCCTTTAATGTATAGCACGTAGGGGTATTTCCAGTAATTAGCTGGCCATAAATCGATTTCTTAAAATTTGTCCCTGATAAGGAATTTTTTTATTTTTTTTAAATAAAAAAGAGTATTATTTCTGTTTGTATTATTTACACAAAAATTTCAATTTCATACCATTTCTGTGAGCCTAAGCGGCCCATTATTAGAAATAAGTATCAAATTGTGGTAGAGTGGGTTCGAACCGAGAAACTCTGACTTCAGAGTCCGTGACACTAACCACGGGACCACAACCCGACACATTTGTTATTGGGAATGTGGAATAGACATCAAATAATGAATGACACTTTTTGTCATTAAATACCAAGCATGGGCCGGTGTATGTCAGTTTGAATTCGACTGTCGTTCTAAGTTTTCGCGTCGTTTTAAGGCATCCTCGAAAAATCAATGAATTAAAAACTAAATATTTTTATTTTGGAGTTCGTTTGGAAAAAAATTGTGATGGATTCGGATATAACAGGTAAGCATAAAAATATACTGATAATTGTTATCAAAATATATGGAGAAACAAATATATTTTAGTCGGTTCAAAGTCATGTCCATTATTTTTGTAGATTTTTCTCTATTTTTTTAATTCCAAATGGTTGTTGTTATACTTCAAGGTGAGTCCTCGCAGTTTTATTTATTGTCTTTGAAAGTAAAGAATTTGTTCTTATTAAATGCATTGAGATTAGCCGCGGACTCCTGCGGAATCAAGGTCAATGAATCATACTAGTGCAAAATTAAATTGTTTGAATTTTTTTCTTTTAACCTTTTCCACTCTGAACTTTTTTTCTCGTAAATGATCAGCTACTCTGATCAAAAAATGCAACGTTTTTCTACCATTAAAATAATTATTTTGGTTCCCTAATTTTGGGACACTCTGTCTGGCAATTCGTATGACCATGTTAATTAATATTAAGTGTATTTATCTTAATTATTTTTTAAGTAGAATAATGCTTGGGTGATAGAGAAATCAGTGATTAAAGTTATACCTGCGCGGGCCAGACATTGCGGCCCACGGAGCTGCCTACTAGAATCATACGGGCCAGAATGTCTGGCCTACAGAGTGGTAAGAGTTAAACTAATTCATGTTATATTTCAGAACCCGAAGGTAAAGAACTCGAACCGTAATGCGTAAATTACTTGATGATATCGGTAACGACGAAACCCTGTCACTGGTAAAATAAAATAAAAGTGGAAAAACTTAATTGTTTTCTGTCCACCTCCGTAGTGTAATGGTCAGCACACTCAGCTACCGTTATGGAGGTCCCGGGTTCGATTCCCAGGGGGGTCAAATTAATATAAGTGATTTTTTCACTCTAATATTTATTCCATATTACCTGAAGCGGAGGGCTGATCACCTTTCCTTCATGTGTTAACGATTAAGGTAACACTGCGTTTGTATGATGCACTGCCCTATGCACCATTGGGGTGCGGATAAGGGTTTGAAAAATGTATTGTCAAATAAAATTTTGCTCGCTTATTAGAACAAATACCCCTTAGTGCGTGGCGGCAGAGTCGTTTGATGATTTGAAAATCGCATTGTACACGAATGACGTGTTTTCTTTGCATATATTGTCCGACCAAATGATTTTACCTTTCTTGAATTTGCCCACCGATTGGGGGTCCTTGGGATTGATGTCGGCTATGAAGTAACTGCTGCTCGGGCCGCACTCCAAGGCCTCGAGGGCCGTGCCTCCCTCGGAGCCCCTCCGGGCCGCCGTGTAGTCGTCCCCGTCCACGGGATTCATGTCCATCATCACCTTAATATAAAAGCGCACAAAAGATTACAAGAGACAAATAGTGACAGTGAACGTAACTTCAATTTTCTGTCGTCATCATAAATGATACCACCAACTAAAAAGAAATAACACTTTGCATTCCTCGCCATAACATATCATTAATTCATCATATTAGTAATTCCTTCATGTCCAAGCGGCCAGACTATGGAATGAATTACCTCTCCTTGTAAAAAATGCATCTTCTCTAATAACTTTTAAGAAACGTCTGAGATATTACTATTTATCATTAAGGTCGTAACATCGCTCGCGGCGAGCATCACCGAGCATCCGAAACTATGGATGGAGCGTTCGGCTCGCTGTACTGACTGCCTGAATGCTCGCATCGTAACGTGTTACGTTACGACGAAATGCTCCGGTCAGTCTCCAGCTTTAAATTGATATTCTCATTTTAAAAGTCGAGTTGTATTAAATATATATATCACCGGGAGGGGAAGGTTTAAGATAAAGCCTCTCGTACCTTGACGACGGGATTCTTCTCCAGCTCGTCCCAATCTATCTTCAAGCTGTTGGGGACGGTGTCGCGCGCGCCTTCCACGGTCTCGTACACCTGGTAGGCCGTCTTCATGAAGTCGAAGAAGTCCTTCATGGTGATCTCCAGCGACAGAGCTGTCTGGGAGCATTTCGGGCTCACCCTGCCGCTGGCCGAACCTGCTTCTTTAGCGGCATTTTTCTTCGGCGACGGCTTTCGCGCCGGACAATTTTCGCCCGACATTTGCACCGAACAGAGCAATACTCCTATGATATTCAATGCTAATTTTGAAAAGTCGAAACGTTGACAGCGATTCGAATGTAGAATCACATCAGGGAACTCTGCTTACTCGAAATTTCTGCGAGTAGCCACCCACCACAAAAAAGAAATTTTATTATAATTTTTTTCAAATCCTGCTTTATAATAAATATATTTTGGTTTTAAATACAGACTTTTGGAAAGAGCTGTGTTTATATTTAACTGGGAAATTGACAATATTGAATAAATAGTTGATGACAACCAAATATCGACCCAACATTATGAGATTTCATTGATAGTTACTAGGTAACGTGGTTTGTTTATTGTAGTAAAACATATTTCATTGTAGGAAATTCTTCTTCGTGGGTTACATCTTAGTGATGAATGGTTTGCTTCTTTCGTGGTCAGTCTCCGACCGCCTCTATCCTACGCTCGTCTCTTCGTACTTACTTCGAGCATCTATTGTACATCATTTTGCCGCCCATTCGTCGATAAGAGATCGCATTTCGACTGCATTTTTTACCGTTTTTTTAGGATACCATAGAAATAAAATAAAAGTCTACGAAATAACTAACTAACTAACTAACCATCACGCCGCTTACCCGCAGGGGTAGGCAGAGAGAATAGAACACCACACTACTCTGTCTTTGCAAATATTCTTCGCCTCGTCCAGGTTCATGCATCTCCTCATACATACCCGCCGATTGTTACGACTCCTAACCTGACCACTTTCAAGTATTTGGCATACCTGATCGTGCCATGTTTTTGTCGGTCTTCCTCAGCTTCTTTTCCCAATTACATTCGCCTCATAAATTTGCTTTACGAAATTAACTATGTAAAGGAAATTTTTCGTATTTGCGGTAGATCAAACGTCGCAGGTCGCAAAACGGTAATATAAGTCAGGTCAAGGCCTCACTCACAATAATATATATTCATTAATCGTCCGGCTGCGCTGATAGCCGGTCGTTACAGCAAGAACAATTTTTTTTTAGAATATTTTTGTTTTTGTTTTTTACAACATATATATATATATATATATATATATATATATATATATATATATATATATATATATATATATATATATATATATATATATATATATATATATATATAGGGTCCGCCATCTAAAGTTTTTTTTTTCAACTAGTGCTTATTTCGTGAATGGTAACACTTAGCTCATGTCTGATTTGACAGATAATTAGTTTTATCCTTCCGCTGAGCGAATATGGTTGTGTATACGCTTGAACAACGCTGGGAAATATTGCGACATTACTTTGAAAATCATGGTAATGTTGCAGAATGTGTGCGAAAATTGCGTACGGTTTTTGGAAGAAGAGAAGCACCGTCAGCTCCGTATGTTCGTTATCTTGTGAAAAAAGTGAAAGAAACTGGCATCCTCATCGATAAACCAAAGCGTGAAAAGCCAAAAACAGTGCGTACACCCGAGAATATCGATGTTGTGGCAGAAAGTGTGCGTGAAGCGCCATCAACATCAATTCACCGTCGTTCTCAACAATTGAACATTTCGGAGACATCATTGAGACGAATTTTGCATAAAGACCTTGGTATGACGCCATACAAAGTCCAATTGGTTCAGGAGTTGAAGCCAACTGACCATCCAATGCGTTTTCGCTTCGCTGAGTGGGCCTGCGATCGACTTACAGAAGATGCCGATTTTGCCAAAAAAATCATCTTTTCGGATGAAGCTCATTTTGATCTTGGCGGGTATGTAAACAAGCAAAATTGTCGTATTTGGGGCACAGAAAACCCGCACGCATACATTGAAAAGCCGGTACACCCAAAACGAGTCACTGTTTGGTGCGGATTTTGGTCCAGAGGCATAATTGGGCCATTTTTCTTTGAAAATGAGCAAGGAGTGGCCGTTACAGTCAATGGCGATCGTTATCGGGCCATGTTGAACGGATTTTTGTTCACAAAAATTGAAGAGGAGGATATTGGCAACATTTGGTTTCAACAGGACGGCGCTACGTGCCACACAGCCGAAGCTACACTCGATGTTTTTTATAGCATTTTCAAAAAAAAAAGTTATTTGGCGGACCCTTTAGATGACATAAAAAGTCCAAAAATAATTGACTGTGAAGTTAGACTTTGGATAATTGTCATTCGTTTCATTACTGTATTATTAGCGGTATGGCGGCCGGTGTTATAGAAAATTAACTTGCGATTTAACATATCGCTCACTCCTTTCAAGAACGTCATAAATCAAAAAGCTTGATTTTTCAGGAGAACGTTTTTAAAGTTTAAAAATATAATAAAATGTATTAAAAATAATTATATCAAGCCACTTATTTAACTTTTTACTGTGCGACAGATCTTTTTAGGTAAAACCTGAAGATTTTTTCTCCATTTGAAAAATATTTAATATATTTAAAAAAATAATTAAACAATAACTTTTCTTCAAAATGCAAAAACAACACTTTCTGCCCTGTAGCAGGTAAATATTAAGTTAAAAACATGCCTCTTTTGCTGTCCTGTTGAAACCAAATGTTGCCAATATCCTCCTCTTCAATTTTTGTGAACAAAAATCCGTTCAACATGGCCCGATAACGATCGCCATTGACTGTAACGGCCACTCCTTGCTCATTTTCAAAGAAAAATGGCCCAATTATGCCTCTGGACCAAAATCCGCACCAAACAGTGACTCGTTTTGGGTGTACCGGCTTTTCAATGTATGCGTGCGGGTTTTCTGTGCCCCAAATACGACAATTTTGCTTGTTTACATACCCGCCAAGATCAAAATGAGCTTCATCCGAAAAGATGATTTTTTTGGCAAAATCGGCATCTTCTGTAAGTCGATCGCAGGCCCACTCAGCGAAGCGAAAACGCATTGGATGGTCAGTTGGCTTCAACTCCTGAACCAATTGGACTTTGTATGGCGTCATACCAAGGTCTTTATGCAAAATTCGTCTCAATGATGTCTCCGAAATGTTCAATTGTTGAGAACGACGGTGAATTGATGTTGATGGCGCTTCACGCACACTTTCTGCCACAACATCGATATTCTCGGGTGTACGCACTGTTTTTGGCTTTTCACGCTTTGGTTTATCGATGAGGATGCCAGTTTCTTTCACTTTTTTCACAAGATAACGAACATACGGAGCTGACGGTGCTTCTCTTCTTCCAAAAACCGTACGCAATTTTCGCACACATTCTGCAACATTACCATGATTTTCAAAGTAATGTCGCAATATTTCCCAGCGTTGTTCAAGCGTATACACAACCATATTCGCTCAGCGGAAGGATAAAACTAATTATCTGTCAAATCAGACATGAGCTAAGTGTTACCATTCACGAAATAAGCACTAGTTGAAAAAAAAAACTTTAGATGGCGGACCCTGTATAAGCAAATTCGACTTTAGTCCGCCTCCGTAGTGTAATGGTCAGCACGCTTGGCTACCGTACTGGACCTCCATACGGGTTCCATTCCCAATGGGTGGTCGAATGAATATAAGTGATTTTTTCACTCTAATATTAATTCAACATTACCCTGGACTGGTACCAGAAGCGGACGGTTCACCTTTCCTTCATGTTGTAATGGACCTGCCATTCGCCTTAGAATTTAGTACATAAATATCCCATAGACCGATAACCGACATAATATTGATTCTGTAACAGGCCGAATTCCACTTGTAGCTACGTGCAAGTCATCTTGTGACCATGTTTAATTAGTGTCCTATGGATAGATATATAAACCTGCCACCCACTGTAACACCAGGGACAGTTAAGGACAGTTATCTAGAAGCGATTCACGCCACTCGTTACGGTAGTTAAAAGTTGCAAGCTTACGCAATATCAACTTAGAATAATAAAGTTATTCGTTGCATCCAGTGCGTATTATTGACGCGAGTCCGCCTTCCATTCCCGACAATAGGACCTCAGCGTTCTGGAATTGGTCCCATAGCGCTCCCGTTGCGGACCAATACAATGTGTTAACGATCAAGATAACACTGTGTTTATATGATGCACTGCCTTCGCATTACAGTTTTTTTTTTCTTCTTCTTTTCTTATGCTGCTAATGTTGCAATTATATTTATTTATTTTAAATATCTTCCATACGAGTACATAACGGAATCAACATTATGTATGGAATTGCATGAAGGTGGAAAAAGAAAAACGAAATATTTATATGTTAATTAAGTGTTACGGTAGCCGGACGTTACGGTACGGTTACGGTAGTGGAGGTCCCGGGTTCTATTCCCAGGGGGGGTTAAATAAATATAAGTGTTTATTTAACTCTAATATTTATTCAATATTACCCTGGACTGGTACCTGAAGCGGAGGGCTGATCACCTTTCCTTCGTGTGGTCATGATCAAGATAACACTGCGTTTATATGATGCAGTGCCCTATGCACTGCATCATATAAACGCAGATGAGGGTTTGAAGAAGAAGAATTATGTGTTATTTATTATATTGCAGTCGAAATACGATCTCTCGGACGAATGTGCGGTAAAACGTTGTATAACTAAAGTGACCATACGTCCCGTTTTGAACGGGACCGTCCCGTTTTTACATAGCCTGTCGCAAAATAAAACAACATATTTTTTTCATATTTATAAAATTTATTCCTCTTAATTTATTCCTCTTAATTTCTTTATCAATTCCTTTCTTTTTAATAATACATGAAAACTACGAAAAAAACGTATTTTCTTGAATATCCATACTATAAGGTTAAAATTGGTAGATGTCTCGTTTTTGGGACAAAAATAAATGGTCAGTTTATGTATAACATAAGCTGTTTCATATACCGCTCACTCCTTTCAAGAACGTCATAAGTAAAAAAAACTTGATTTTACAGAACGTTTTCAAAGTTTGAAAATATTAAGGCGGAGACTGAAGACATTTCGTCGTAACGTAACACGTTACGATGCGAGCATTCAGGCAGTCAGTACAGCGAGCCGAGCGCTCCATCCATAGTGCCGGATGCTCGGTGATGCTCGCCGCGAGCGATGTTACGACGTTATGTTACGAAATGCTCCGGTCAGTCTCCACCTTAATACAACGTAATAAAAATAAATAACAAGCCACCTATTGAACTTTTTACTGTGCAACAGATCTTTTTAGGTAAACCCAGAAGGTTTTTTCTCCATTTGAAAAATATTTAGTACATTTAAAAAAAAAAATTAAACAATACCTTTTATCAAAACGCAAAAGCAACACTTTCTGCCTTGTAGCGGGTAAATATTAAGTTAAAAATATGCCGCTTCTGCTGGGATATAGTATATTTTCTGAGCATTCCGAAAACACAACTGAAAATTCTCGATTTTTGATTTATGACGTTCTTGAAAAGATATATATATATATATATAAATATTTATATATGTATATATATATATATATATATATATATATATATATATATATATATATATATATATATATATATATATATATATATATATTTGTATATATATATATATATATATATATATATATATATATTTATATATATATATATATATATATATATATATATATATATATATATATATATATATATATATATATGTATATGTATATATATATACATGTATATATATATATATATATATATGTATATGTATATATATATATGTATATATATATATATATATATATATATATATATATATATATATATATATATATATATATATATATATATATATATATATATATATATATATATATATATATATATATATATATATTTACATATTTATATATTTAGTCCACCTCCCTAGTGTAATGGTCAGCACGCTCGGCTACCGTTCTGGAGGTCCCGGGTTCGATTCCCAGGGGGGGTAAAATATATGTAAGTGATTTTTTCACTGTTATATTTATTCAATATTACCCTGGACTGGTACCTGAAGCGGAGGGCTGATCACCTTTCCTTCATGTGTTAACGATCAAGATAACACTGCGTTCATACGACACAGTGCCTTATGCACCATTGGGGTGCGGTAAGGGTTTTATTATTATTTTATTATATATTTATACATGCATATATTTGTTTTTCATAACAAAAACGGTGAAAAACGGTTAAGCACAACAAAAAAATCAATTACTTCAAATGTTATCTGGGTTCAAAGAAAATTACTTTGAAATTTATCGTTTATTGGGCCCTAAAAAAATTTGGTCCTAGCATCGGATTGTCTCATATTTTTGTATTTGGATGTTATATTTTATTGATGTTATCCATAAAAATAATACGTCTCAAGAGATTGATATCCGGTATACGACCTAAATATTATGTGACAGTGTACGTGTAAATAAATCGTCGCGTTGTTTAAAAGTAATATATCCTCAAAATTATTATCGAAAAATAGTCCTTCACACTTCATTCCATAAAGATTGTTTTAATTTTTCGATAAGCGGCTACGTACTGTAGTTTGTCAATAAGTCTCAATATTGTTCAGTAAGGTATCATCTCTTGTTTTAGAATTAGTTGTCTCTACGTAAAACACAGTAACCGACATTTTTAAGGTCCAGCATTCGTTAAGTCGTAACTTAATTTTCTCTAAATCCAGGTAACATTTTACGTTTTTTTTTATAAAATACCGTTTTTACATTGAAAAAATTGGTTTTCCTTCGAAATAATTATATGGTTTTGATAAGAAAAGAGTTATTAAAAGATAAGAAGTTTAAATAATGTATTTTTTTTAATTACCTAACGTCTTAGTGACTCTGAAATCGAGCTACGGCTTATGCAACACCGCTTATCACGACCCTACTCAGGCTTCAAGTTTTTAAGTTTTATGGCCTATGCCTACTCGTTAGTGGATTTACTCTTTATGTTTTAAGTTATACTATACTGTAATTTCATGTAACAAAAATGTAAGAATATTTTTTCCATATACATAATCTAAAAAACAAAAAAATACAATTTACATTCTTTAAAAAATCGGGCGTGAGCAGACATGTGACATCTCCGGTGGTCTCCGGTGGAATGAATGCGATTAACGAATGCTGGGCCTTAACGACCGCCTCTCCGAACAAGGATTATTTTAGCAACCGAACTCATTACATCACATCACTGCGCATACCTAATTGAATCTATAAATAAATGTTTACAACATTTCGAGTGTGTCCAAATACTTGTTAACAAATCTGCATTATCTCCAATAATGGGTAAAATTACAAGATAAAATAAATTGAAAGTCATATTTTCAAGCGTTTCACATATTATGTGTGATTGTAATTCAGGATCGTCCGCCTCCGTAGTGTAATGGTCAGCGCGCTCGGCTACCGTTCTGGAGGTCCCGGGTTCGATTCCCAGAGGGGGGTCTAATAAATATAAGGGATTTTTTCACTCTAATATTTATTCAATATTACCCTGGACTGGTACCTGAAGCGGAGGGCTGATCACCTTTCCTTCGTGTGTTAACGATCAAGATAACACTGCGTTTATATGATGCAGTGCCCTATGCACCATTGGGGTGCGGATAAGGGTTTTATTATTATTATTATTATAATTCAGGATTCGGACCTCACATACTAATGGAAAGAGTTTCGGGTTAATAAAAGCTTTCCTCATCCCACCATAGATGGCTATTGTGAACTCGCTGTGTTACGAATTTGCTCAATATATCTGGAAGTTTCGAAATTTTGAGTGGTGTGGTTGTCAATCATGGGTGGGATTGGTGAATGTTACACGTGTGTAAAGCGATCACTTAACCGAGCCTAAGGCGGTCGTAAGCCCCGTGAATGCCCAGATTTTGATATTCTTATTCATCTGTGTTGAGATACCAATATGTCGGGATGTGGTCCTGTGGATAGTGTCGTGGACTCTTAAGTCAGAGTTTCTCGGTTCGAACCCACTCTACCACAATTTGATACCTATTTCTAATATGAGCCGCTTAGACTCACAGAAATAGTATGTAATTAAATATTTTGCGTAAATAATAAAAACACAAAAATTTCTCTAAAAAAAACTTGATAAATGACATGGTAATTATAAATGCGTCAGGTTAGCAGTCGAAATAATCGGCGGGTATGTGTGAGGAGACGCATGAGCGTGGAAGAGGCGAAGAATGTTTGCAAAGACAGAGTTGTGTGGCGTTCTAATCTCTCTGCCTACCCCTGCGGGGAAGCGGCGTGATGTTTAGTTAGTTAGTTATAGATGCGCCATTTGTTGAGCACTGCGTTCTGATTTGCGACCGTCAGGCTGCACGAGTGGATAAAATTGGCAACGCGGAGTTCTAGCGCGGTGTTTAACCTTGTTGTCATTTTACAAGTTTTACAACAAAACCATTTATGAATATACCGACGGCCCCTACGTAAAGTAGGTACTATCTCTTCAAATCTGTAACTTTACAGGAGAGAGCTTAGAAGATTTTTTTCAAGGTTTTCTTTTTTATTAATTAACCGTTTTATCTGAAATTCTAAACTAGTATTGTCCGCCTCCGTAGTGTAATGGTCAGCACGCTCGGCTACCGTTCTGGAGGTCCCGGGTTCGATTCCGAAGGGGGGTAAAATAAATAGAAGTGATTTTTTCACTGTCATATTTATTCAATATTATCCTGGACTGGTACCTGAAGCGGAGGGCTGATCACCTTTCCTTCATGTGTAAACGATCAAGATAACACTGCGTTTATATGACGCAGTGCCCTATGCACCAGAGGGCTGATCACCTTTCCTTCATGTGTAAACGATCAAGATAACACTGCGTTTATATGACGCAGTGCCCTATGCACCATTGGGGTGCGGATAAGGGTTTTATTATTATTATTATTTAGTATTATTCATTCGAAAACACGATAAAATAATGCATTACATCGTTTAAAACTTTATGCTTTGTCAAAATTAAGTAGTTAGCGTTTTGGGAGTTCAGTTCATTTCGAAAATTCGATGTAGATAGCGTCTTATCCGCCTGAAAACTAGGCATAATTTATTTTATAAATATTTTTGTTTGTTTATTTTGTAGATAACGGTCAGTTGATAACATGCAGCAAATATCCCAAAATTCACAAAAATGCAGTTAGAGTAGGTACTTTACGTAGGGCACGTCTACATAATCTTATAATAAAAAAATACACAAATTCTTATAAAACTGTACTAATTTTTAAAAGCACGTGCAAAAAATACATAATAATCAAAGAAAACACTTCGTTTTTTACCACTTGAGTTTTATTATATACTACATGTGGAGATTGTGATAGAAAATATATTGGCCAAACTGCGAGAAATTTAAAGATTAGAATTAAAGAACATCATAGCGGTCTTGTTAGTAATTATTTTTCGGAATTTGCAAATCATATAATAGATACTAATCACTCATTTCACTCTCATAAATTAAAATTATTACACCTTGTTCCATATAAAGGCCAAATTATGAATTATCTTGAAAATTTAGAAATACAAAAAAACCTGAATTCTAATAATAATTTATTAAATAATATATTGTTTCAAAATTCTTCGCCATTGCTTTCAATTTTTCCTTTGTTTTCAAACTCCGTTCCTTGACTAACCCCTTCCCCTTGCTTTCCCCTCTCCTTATTTATAGAAAAATTTTATATTTTATATTTTAGTTTCAGACCTGAATGATGGAAGTTTAACTTCTGAAACATGTAGTCTATAATAAAACTCAAGTGGTAAAAAACGAAGTGTTTTCTTTAATTATTGTAATATGTCTTACCACAAAGTTAATGCCGAAACAATAAACAAAAAATACATATTGTTTTAAATTTTCAAACATAAGGCAGAACAGAGGAACAGACGGAGACAGAGGAACAGAGTGAATGGTGCACTAAAATCAGTTTTAGCAAATAACAATCTATCAGCGGAAGCTAAACTGGCAGTACACAATGGAGTTCTGGTTTCAACCCTTATGTATGGAAGCGAAGCATGTAGTTGGCAAAAGAAGGATGAGAGCAGACTGAATGCAGTCGAAATGCGATCCCTCAGACGAATGTGTGGCAAAACGATGTTTGATGGATGTTCGAATGATGAAATAAGGAAAGAATGTAAGGCTGAGATAAGCATTATCGATAAAATTAAGAAAGGTGTGTTGAGATCGTTTGGACATGTGGAGCGTATGAGTGAAGAAAGAACGGTCAAACAAATTTATGGGGCGAATGTAGTTGGAAAAAGAAGCAGAGGACGACCGAGGAAAACTTGGCACAATCAGGTATGTCAAATACTTGAAAGCGGCCGGGTCAGGAGTCGTAATAATCGTCGGATATGTATGAGGAGATGCATGAATGTAGAAGAGGCAAAGAATGTTTGCAAAGACAGAGTGGTGTGGCGTTCGATTCTCTCTGCCTACCCCTGCGGGGAAGCGGCGTGATGGTTAGTTAGTTAGTTTAAGACAATATCTATCCATTACCTAGGCCAAGTTGTGTTATCAGTATTGAAATTGCATGAAATATAAAAAATAAAACTTTTGAATACACTAATTTGGAAGGAATAAATAAATATCCCGCTTATCGTACACGACATATCTAGCAAGTTGACCGTACCGATGTATGTGATCATCGACTGTAATAGTATGACGGACGCGTCGCGTGCTACGCGCGCACTGTGACACTTTGTGATCAGAGTACGCGTCCACTTGATGACGTCCTAATTAAACAGGTCGCTTGAGTCCCCTTTTCGCTCACTGCTTTCAAGGACGTCATAAATCAAAAAACTTGATTTTTCAGGAGAACCTTTTAAAGTTTAAAAATATAATACAATGTATTAAAAATTAATATCAAGCCACTTATTGAACTTTTTACTATGCAACATATCTTTTTAGGTAAAACCTGAAGGTTTTTTCTCAATTCGAAAAAATATTTTGTATATTTAAAATAATAATAAAACAATAAATTTTCTTCGAAATGCAAAAACAACATTTTCTGACCTGTAGCGGGTAAATATTAAGTTAAAAATATGCCTCTTTTGCTGGGATATGGTACATTTTCTGGGCATTACGAAAACATGCACAACTGAAAGTTGTCGATTTATGATTCATGGCGGTCTTGAAAGGAGTGAGCGATATGTTCTGATGAATTTAAGCGAAAGTATTTTTCATATTACTTTTTGACATCTTAACATAGGCGAATAAGAATATGGAAGTCTAGGTAATTACGGGGCTTACGACCAGGGTTGCCGGATCTTTTCCAAATAAATACCGAACAGTGTAAAAAGAGATATAAACAACCGAGTGTTTTTGCCTAGAATTTTCACTCATGAATTATATGAAATTATAGTAACTTTAAACATAAAGAGTAAATCCACTCACAAGTAGGCATAGGCTATGAAACTTTTAAAGTTGAAGCCTGAGTAGGGACATGATAAACGGTGTTGCATAAGCCGTAGCTAGATTTCAGAGTCACTTGGACGTTAGGTAATTCAAAAAAGAGATATAAGTTTTTTTTAAGACATAACAAAAATGAGAATCAAATATTTTGATTAGATAATATTTAGTAAATAATATTAAGTTCCTATCAGCGAGAGCTAAACTGGCAGTACACAACGGAGTCCTGGTTCCAAACCTAATGTATGGAAGTGAAACATAGAGTTGGGAAAGAAGGATGACAGTAGACGGAATGCAGTCGAAATGCGATCTCTCAGAAGAATGTGCGACAAAACGATGTATGATAGATGTTCGAATAGTGAAATAAGGAAGGAATACAAGGCTGAGACAAGCATATATATATATATATATATATATATATATATATATATATATATATATATATATATATATATATATATATATATATATATATATATATATATATATATATATATATATATATATATATATATATATATATATATATATATATATATATATATATATATATATATATATATATATATATATATATATATATATATATATATATATATATATATATATATATATATATATATATATATATATATATATATATATATATATATATATATATATATATATATAATATATATATATATATATATATATATATATATATATATATATATATATATATATATATATATATATATATATATATGTATATATATAATAATAATAATAATAAAAAATTAAACCCTCATCCGCACCCCAATAGTGCATAAGGCACTGCACCATATAAACGCAGTGTTATCTAGATCGTTAACACGCGAAGTAAAGGTGATTAGCCCTCCGCTTCAGGTACAAGTCCAAGGTAATATTGAATAAATATTAGAGTGAAAAAAATCACTTATATTAATTTGACCCCTCCCTGGGAATCGAACCCGAGACCTCCAGTACGGTAGTCGAGCGTGCTGACCATTGCATCACGGAGGTGGACAAATTTAAGTCTATTCAAATCCATAATTGATGAGAAATTAACTTTTGATTAAATGATTTTCTTATCGGTTTATAGCCGGCTTAATGTTGCCATTTCGGCATTTAAAAAGTTTAATATCCCTTTCACGTGTTATTAGTGTTTATATATCACTGGTTATTTACATGCAGAGTGGTGTGGCGTTCTATTATCTCTGCCTACTCTCAGGGGAAACGGCGAAATAGTTTGTTTATTTTTATTATTTATCAATTACATCAGACGATCGCTCAGGCACAGGTAGGTACAGGACTAAATGCTCCGGTCAGTCTACACCTACCTGTGAATTCTTACATTACGCATAGCAACGGTCGCCCCGTACTTGCAGCGACCCAAGGTATTACGTGTCGAAGTTACATATTTGGCACAGTTCTAATCTCCAAAATAACACCGGAGTCTGAATCAGACTGCATTGCATCAGACTGATACTGAACTACTAAACTATGTGCCCCGTTAAATAAAAAAGCGCTTTTATTGTACTCGCTCACAAACTTAATAAATCGCTCACTCCTTTCAAGAACGTCATAAATGAAAAATCGTCAATTTTCAGATGTGCATGCTTTCGGAATGCCCAGAAAATGTACTATATCCCAGCATATTTTAAACTTAATATTTACCCGCTACAGGGCAGAAAGTGTTGTTTTTGCATTTTGAAGAAAAGGTATTGTTTAATTTATTTTTTAAATGTACGAAATATTTTTCAAATGGAGAAAAAACCTCCAGGTTTTACCTAAAAAGATCTGTTGCACAATAAAAAGTTCAATAAATGGCTTGATATTTCTTTTTAATACATTGTATAGGGTCCGCCATCTAAAGTTTTTTTTTTCAACTAGTGCTTATTTCGTGAATGGTAACACTTAGCTCATGTCTGATTTGACAGATAATTAGTTTTATCCTTCCGCTGAGCGAATATGGTTGTGTATACGCTTGAACAACGCTGGGAAATATTGCGACATTACTTTGAAAATCATGGTAATGTTGCAGAATGTGTGCGAAAATTGCGTACGGTTTTTGGAAGAAGAGAAGCACCGTCAGCTCCGTATGTTCGTTATCTTGTGAAAAAAGTGAAAGAAACTGGCATCCTCATCGATAAACCAAAGCGTGAAAAGCCAAAAACAGTGCGTACACCCGAGAATATCGATGTTGTGGCAGAAAGTGTGCGTGAAGCGCCATCAACATCAATTCACCGTCGTTCTCAACAATTGAACATTTCGGAGACATCATTGAGACGAATTTTGCATAAAGACCTTGGTATGACGCCATACAAAGTCCAATTGGTTCAGGAGTTGAAGCCAACTGACCATCCAATGCGTTTTCGCTTCGCTGAGTGGGCCTGCGATCGACTTACAGAAGATGCCGATTTTGCCAAAAAAATCATCTTTTCGGATGAAGCTCATTTTGATCTTGGCGGGTATGTAAACAAGCAAAATTGTCGTATTTGGGGAACAGAAAACCCGCACGCATACATTGAAAAGCCGGTACACCCAAAACGAGTCACTGTTTGGTGCGGATTTTGGTCCAGAGGCATAATTGGGCCATTTTTCTTTGAAAATGAGCAAGGAGTGGCCGTTACAGTCAATGGCGATCGTTATCGGGCCATGTTGAACGGATTTTTGTTCACAAAAATTGAAGAGGAGGATATTGGCAACATTTGGTTTCAACAGGACGGCGCTACGTGCCACACAGCCGAAGCTACACTCGATGTTTTGCGCCCTGTTTTCAAAAAAAAAAGTTATTTGGCGGACCCTTTATTATATTTTTAAAGTTAAAAAACTTTCTTCTGAAATATCAAGTTTTTTATTTATGACGTTCTTGAAAGGAGTGAACGAAATGTGTTTATTTACCAAATGACATTCAGTTTTGATATTCGGTAATATTCGGTAGAGAATAAATCAGAAAGGTTCGATTTGTGTAATTTAAAAAAAAATGGGTACCTATTTTGATTTCAACTGTTTTTTTTCGTATTCTTATGTTTTGAAATGTTAAAATTTGCTTTATCACATATTTACAAATTAGTTGTAAGATAGGGTTTATTTTATTAATTCATTAATAATATAAATGGTGGGGCATCAATCGGAAAAGTATTCTCTGTTTTGTATTGAAATTCGTACGATTTATAAAAAAAAAATAATTGAAAAACGGGTATGTATGTGCCCTATTTTGACTTCAACTAGAGACATCTATTGGTGAGATGTAAAGAAGCTTTTTATTAAGCAGAAACTCTTATATTAGTGAAGTTCTAGTGATTCATGAACAAGGTTTCTAAATTGGTTCATATATATAGAACTTCCAAGAATTTGAGTAGTGTGGTTGTCAATAATGGGTAAAATTGGTGAATGTTACACGTGTGTAAAGTGATTACTTAAACCAGCCTATGACGGTCGTAAGCCCCGTAAATGCCCAGACTTCCATATTCTTCTTCATCTTTGATGAGATATCAAAAAATAATATGAAAATAACTCCTGTATTTGGAGATAATCCAGATTTTGTGAACAAGTATTTGGACACACTCAAAATGTTGTATTTACAAATGAGTTAAAAATAAACCTTTTTTTGTTTAAGCGTTATTAATCATATTCTAGTGACAAACGTATCATTTGGCGCTTTCAAAAAGATTAAATTTACAAAATAATTTATCGTAATAGGTAGGTATATCGCTCACTCCTTTCAAGAACGTCATAAATCAAAAATCGTCAATTTTCAGTTGTGCATGTTTTCGGAATGCCCAGAAAATGTACTATATCCCAGAAAAAGTGGCATATTTTAAATTAATATTTACCCGCTACAGGGCAGAAAATGTTGTTTTTGCATTTTGAAGAAAAGGTATTGTTTAATTTTTTTTATTTAAATATATAAAATATTTTTTAAATGGACAAAAAACCTTCATGTTTTACCTAAAAAGAAGTGTTGCACAATAAAAAGTTCTTTAAGTGGCTTGATATTTATTTTTAATACATTGTGTTATATTTTTAAACTTTAAAAACGTTCTCCTGAAAAATCAAGTTTTTTGATTCATGACGTTCTTGAAAGAAGTGAGCGATATATTTATAATTATTTTAATCGTTTGTTACGTGTAGTGCGCGAGCGTTCTAAGAGCGCTCGTGCACTACGCGGAATTTTACCGTCCAGCAGTGCGGTTTTTTTTTAAATATAAGTGACGACAGTTTAGCATGATCGAATATACGCGCACCGTGATCACGCACCGATCCGAAGAAAGAAATCAATCCAAGCCAATTATCTGTTTTATCATGCTAACTGAAGTGCCGGACGGTAAAACACCTTTGTATGGTTTGGAGGCGGGGCCATGGTAATAGTATTAGTGATCGTATAGTTAGTGATGGCCCGTTCAGATGTACTGACCAAGAGATGCGGATCCCAGTTCCCGGACCCGTTCTCTCGTTCACGTAGATGAGCTGAAAGCTCTCGTTAAATTGAACGTTAAACTGACGGCTCTGTGGATTCGCTTAGATTCGTGATCTTTCTTGGATTGTTTTTATTATATAAATGGAAATAATGTTTATCATGAAACTTGTTAATTTTCATATTATTTTTTGACATCTTAACATAGATGAAAAATAATATGTTATAAGTCTAGGCATTTAGAAGCTTACGACCGTCATAGGTTGGTTTATGTGATCACTTTACACACGTGTTACATACACCAATTCTACCCATGATTGACAACCATACAAGACACTAAAATTCTTGGAACTTCTATATATATATATATATATATATATATATATATATATATATATATATATATATATATATATATATATATATATATATATATATATATATATATATATATATATATATGTGTATATATATATATATATATATATATATATATATATATATATATATATATATATTTAAAGTAAGCTTTATAGATTAGAGCTAATATTGTACGCTGTAAATTAAGCGGCATGGAAAAGGGAAATATAAATATTTCAACTTATGTTTTTATCACATTGTTGTATTTTTTTTTTTGGTGAAAACGATTGTAAATATGTACTTGAATATCGGATCCTTTATTTCATTCATCTTGTTCATGGGCGCATGAATTAATGAACGAATGACGCGATAACCCAACAACAAAATGAAATTGATCCGTTTCTAATTAATCACTATGCTGTTGCGGAAAGAACGGATCTCAGTTCACGGTTGTATGTGGTATGTATCCTTTACTTGGATCATATAAATTAGTTAGTCTGTGCTTGAGCTGGGATCCACGCAGATTGTAATATATAGTGGGCGCTCGGCGTCGGTGCTCTCAGTCTGCCTTCTATTGCGGGCAGGAGTGGACGGTTATATGTGTACTTGTGAATATATACATATATATTTTTTTTCTGACATTTTCTCCCGTCGCGATAGAAAATGGATTCTAATATGGTTAGAGCTGTGTCATCATATGACGGGTGTCCTATAATCCAAAAAAATGGTCAGCGACATTATGGGCCTCCCCCGTTCTGGAGAGGTCCTGCGCCGAAAGGTTGCGAGTGCTTCATAGGAAGAATTCCCAGGGATTGTTTCGAGGACGAGTTGATTCCCGTTCTCAAGTTAGCCGGAGTGATATTCGAGCTGCGCCTGATGATGGATTTCTCCGGATACAACCGCGGGTTCGCTTTTGTGCGGTACACCACGGAAGCGGCTGCGGGCAAAGCCGTGTTGAAGCTCAACGATTACCCGGTGCGTCCCGGCTTCAAGATCGGGGTCACGAAATCCGTGGACAACAAGCGCTTGTTCGTGGGGGGCATAAACTATAAAGCCACCAAAGAGGAAGTATTCTCCTACTTCGAGGACGTGGTCGAGGGGATCGTGGACGTGATCATGTACCCGTCTCTCAAGGACCGTCGGAGAAACAGGGGCTTCGTGTTCCTGGAGTTCGAGAGCCACGAGCGTGCCGCCCACGCGCGTAGACTGCTCATTCCAGCTGCCCTGGCGCTAGGAAACGGGCTGAAGGTGGATTGGGCCGAGCCGGAACCGGAAGTTGACAACTCCATCATGAATAAGGTCAGTTTTTTTCTAAACTCCATCTGCCCGCGGCGGTTATTGCGTCCTGGGCATGGGCGCCCGCACTTGCCCCCACCCTGGTTTGATTGAAAATAGTCAAATGCTGTTTGTGTTAATAAAAAAAAATGTTGCCACAGTTAGTATGCCCTTCATAATAAGTGTGCTATCCGTTAACCATGCAAATACGCTACAGTAAATTAAAACTATGTACATTAAAACGTTACTAAGAATATTCTGCCCCCCCTAGATAATTTTCTGCGGGCGCCCGTGGTCCTGGGGGAAAAATTTCAAAAGTAATGGTATTTTTCCTTAGATTTCGCGTAGGGTTTTTAACTTGCCACTTTCCCTACAAAAGTGTTTGCTTTGATTTTTCCTCAATACAGTGCTTGTGAACTTGCTTCAATTTCTAAGTGGAGTCGATGCGTACAGAGTTGAAAATATGTTTTATATATTTTTTTTAAACTTCTTACCTTTCATGTTCTTTTCTTATCAGAACCATATAATTATTTCGAAGAAAAGTTTATTTTGTTCAATGTTTTCAAGGTTTTAAGAAAAAAATCAATTTAATGTTACCTGGGTTTAGAAAAAAATGCTTAAACAGATAATTTATTTTTGTCCTTAAAACGGGACATCTACAAATTTTTATTAAAAAAAACGTATTTTTTCAGTTTTTACGTATTAATAAAAAGAAAAGGAATGTTGATTAAGAAAATCAGAGTAATAATAATAATAATAAAACCCTTATCCGCACCCCAATGGTGCATAGGGCACTGCGTCATATAAACGCAGTGTTATCTTGATGGTTTACACATGAAGGAAAGGTGATCAGCCCTCCGCTTCAGGTACCAGTCCAGGGTAATATTGAATAAATATGACAGTGAAAAAATCACTTATATTTATTTTACACCCCTTGGGAATCGAACCCGGGACCTCCAGAACGGTAGCCGAGCGTGCTGACCATTACACTACGGAGGCGGACTAATACTACTACTACTACTGCTACTGCTACTACTACTACTACTACTACTACTACTACTACTACTACTACTACTACCATCACGCCGTTTCCCCGCAGGGGTAGGCAGAGAGGATGGAACGCCACACTCTTCTGTCCTGACAAACACTCCTCGCCTCCTTCACATCCATACATCTAGACATACATGCCCTCCGATTACGCAGACTTTTGACACCGCCAGATTTTAGGTTCTGATTGATCTGATCGTGCCAAGTCTTTTTCGGTCGTCCACGTTCTGTTTTCCCTCTCACATTCGCCACATATATTTTCTTAGTCATTCTCTCGCTATCCATTCGCTCCACATGTCCATACCACCGCAAAGAACTCTTCCTAATCTTTTCAATTATTCCTCGTTCAGCCTTACATTCCTTTCTTATATCGTTTTTTTTATATCGGCGGACTAATAAATAATAGAAATATGAGAAAATTATGTTGTTTTATATTTTTTCTGATAATCAATCTAGGATTTGTTCAGCAAAGTTATATGAAACGACTATACTACAAAAAACCGTAGATTTTTTGCACTATTTTTAAAAATTGTTACCGTGTTTTGCTCTTTTTCTTGAAAACGGGACATTGCGACGTCCCGAAACTTGACTTGGGGACAACGGGACAAGCTATCTAAAAACGGGACGTATGGTCACTTTACAAATGCTGCGCCTTAAGCGTTACTTTGGTATTCTTATGTGGCGTCCAGTATAAATATCGGGAAAAGAAAGGAACGCAACAATCGCGAGTGTTTTTGCCTAGAATTTTCACTCATGAATTACGTGAATTTAGTCATGAAGCGTAATATTAGTGTTTATAACTGTTTTTTTTTTTAATTACCTTACGTCCAAGTAACTCTGAAATCTAGCTACGGCTTATGCAACACCGTTTATCATGTCCCTACTCAGGCTTCAACTTTATAAGTTTCATAGCCTATGCCTACTTGTGAGTGGATTTACTCTTTATGTTTAAAGTTACTATAATTTCATGTAATTCATGAGTGATAATTCTAGGCAAAAACACTCGCTATCTCGCTAGAGGCATGAGTTTATACATTTCATTGATTCTTAGTTAGCAGTGAAGTTACTTAGGTGTAAGATTTTAATTAGATTTTAATTTTAATAATTAATTTAATAATTAATTTTAATAGAATGGGCGGCCTCGTCAGGGGGGGCGGCCGGTCCAAGTGTGTTGGTGATGTGATAATGTAGTGGAAGTCTGTATTTGTAGTGTTTATAAACTGCATTACAAGGTTGACTCTTGGGAGATGCGTTGAGTTTTATTCCGTAATAAAACAAAGCTGCTTTATTACGGTACATTAGAAACAATCTTTTATTTTGCTGATGCTTTTTATTTTATTACGACTAATTTTAGAGATGTAATTATTTTTATAACGGCTACGGGTAGGTAGCAAGTCGCGCAAATATTTCACTAAAATGCTTGGCAGGGCGCCATCCTCATTGAACTTGGCGCAGGAGCGTCTAAAGCTGGCCTGGCCAACCCACATTACACCCCGGGCCGCATCGATGTATCGACGCATAAATTAATACTACTACTACTACTACTACCATCACGCCGTTTCCCCGCAGGGGTAGGCAGAGAGGATGGAACGCCACACTCTTCTGTCCTGACATACACTCCTCGCCTCCTTCACATCCATACATCTAGTCATACATGCCCTCCGATTACGCAGACTTTTGACACCGCCAGATTTTAGGTTCTGATTGATCTGATCGTGCCAAGTCTTTTTCGGGCGTCCACGTTCTGTTTTCCCTCTCACATTCGCCACATATATTTCTTAGTCATTCTCTCGTTATCCATTCGCTCCACATGTCCATACCACAACAAAGAACTCTTCCTAATCTTTTCAATTATTCCTCGTTCAGCCTTACATTCCTCTCTTATATCGTCATTTTTAATTCTGTCATACAATGATTTTCCACACATTCGTCTGAGGGAGCGCATTTCAACAGCGTTCACTCTGCTTTCATCCTTCCTTAAAATAATAATAATAAAAATTATAAAAAAATATATAAATATATATATATATATATATATATATATATATATATATATATATATATATATATATATATATATATATATATATATATGTATATATATATATATATATATATATATATATATATATATATATATATATATATATATATATATATATATATATATATATATATATATATATATATATATATATATATATATATATATATATATATATTTATATATTATATAAACATATTAACACGTTGTCGGCGGGACACGGCATTTGCCGTTTTTCGCGGACTGTCGGTCAACCGCGGGACACGGCAAATGCCGTTTTTGTCGACTGTCGGTTATCGGCGGGAAACGGCAATATAAGGGTATGTTGTTCAATATACAGCGTGAAATAAAACGCGTTGAAGGGTAATCTGCTACCTGGGTGCTAGGCGACAGTCTGTTGACGTTATTTGAGATGCCTTGTCCGGATTGGCTAGTGTGTAGCTTGTAAAGGCATCGCCAGAAATCTGGAGTTTTTATGCGATCTTAATCTCCAGTTTAGTTTGAGTCATTTCACTATCGGACTATTTTTCATACAGCTCGCACTGTTTTGTTTACTGTTTGGTATTTTATTATTTGAATATATTAGCATTGTATAGGGAATGATACCTCGGAGGGAAGACTATTTTTTAGAGTATACAATGCTTCTAAAATTGTGAAATACGGAATTCTTATTAAAAATTATGATTATAATTTATTTAGATGATCAAATGTCATATATGATTTCTTTGAAAGTTTCAATCGAAAATATTATTTGGTTTAGAAATTGTGTCAATTTTAAGAAAGCGATATATTTTTGCGCTAATCGCGAAAAACGTCCGCTATAGGCTAGAGTCTATTGTTCGAAGCGCCCGACTACAATGTGTTAATTAGGTACTTTTCAAACTTTTTTGCACGTAATGCCGTTTGATGTTATACTTTTTCAGGATACAAACAGAATCATTACATTTATAGTTTAAAGTCCATCTGTCTTAAAAACTTCTCAGTTCTTCTGTTACTCTTCTCTTCTTTAGTCCAACGTCTTTACCACTTGACGCCATTACGGGTCTTGAAATTGCCAGGATAGTGATATACTCCCATGTATGGGATATGATACGAACTACGCACGATGTAATGTTCTTTTGGTGGTTTTGTGTGATTTGCTCCGCCGGCCGCATGCGGCCCGCGGGCCGCGGGTTGGCCGCCCTTAGTCTTAAGGTTAAATGTACGCCTATTATGCCATTTATGTATGCCTAACGCAGCGGGCGGCATGCTGAGTTCGCTGCGTTGCCGCCCATCTGTCTAGCTCCTCCCAACGCGATCTGGATCCGTCAGACGGGGGGAATATCTAATTTAACTCTTACCACTCTGTAGGCCAGACATTCTGGCCCGTATTATTCTAGTAGGCAGCTCCGTGGGCCACAATGTCTGGCCAGGTATAACTTAAATCACTGATTTCTCTACCACCTACATATATTTCAACAAAAAATAATTCAGATAAATACGGTTAATCTTAATTAACATGGTCATACGAATTGCCAGACAGAATGTCCCAAAATATATATATATATATATATATATATATATATATATATATATATATATATATATATATATATATATATATATATATATATATATATATATATATATATATATATATATATATATATATATATATATATATGTATATATATATATATATGTATATATATATATATATATATATATATATATATATATATATATATATATATATATATATGTATATATATATATATATATATATATATATATATATATATATATATATATGTATATATATATATATATATATATATATATATATATATATATATATATATATATATATATATATATATATATATATATATTTTTTTTATTTTTTTTTTTTTTTATTTTTTTTTTAATAATTTTTATTTGCAGGTTACGGTACTCTACGTGAGAAATCTTGATTATGAGACAACCCAAGACGAAATACTAAGCCTCTTCTCGTACATTATCGATCCATCATCCATAAGGAAGGTCAAAAAAATACAGGACTACGCCTTCGTCCATTTCGCGACGCGGCGAGCCGCCGAACGCGCCTTGGGGAGGATCGGCAACATCCCATGGGTGACACGCGGTGACGCGGTGGTAACGCTGGACGTCACGTGGGCCAGGCCGCCCAAGTATGCGCGCGGCAAGCGGCCATCGGACGAGAACAACAACAACCGCAACAACAACAACAACAGCAACAGCAACAGCAGGAGCGTCGTCCAGAAGCCCACCGATTTCGTCAATTCGTTACTCCATTTTTGCGCTTCGTAAGTTTATTTTATTTTATTTTTATTATTATTCTTGTCCGCCTCCGTAGTGTAATGGTCAGCATGCTCGGCTACCGTTCTGGAGGTCCCGGGTTCGATTCCCAGGGGGGTTTAATAAATATAAGTGATTTTTTCACTATAATATTTATTCAATATTACACTGGACTGGTACCTGAAGTGGAGGGCTGATCACCTTTCCTTCATGTGTAATCGATCGAGATAACACTGCGTTTATATGAAGCAGTGCCCTATGCACCATTGGGGTGCGGCAAGGGATTTATTATTTATACGCTACTATTGTACCATTTACATAATAAGAATAAAGAACATATCAATTCATCAAATTGTTTCAAACTACTCACATGTTATAAATGTTATATAAAGAATAAAAATAAAATAAAACAATAGAAAAATATATACTATAAAAATATTATTATTATTTTGAAAGTAAACAATAACATAAATAAACTAAATTAAACTAAAACTAAAAATTATTAATTTTATGTTTCGGCATTCACATTGTGGTTAGAAAATTGTAAAAGAAAAAAAAACACTAACTAACTAACCATCACGCCGCTTCTGTTTTCGTATAGCAACAACATTAATCGTCATCATTAATTGTCATAGGATTTATAACTTATTAACTAACCATCACTCCGCTTCCCCGCAGGGGTAGGCAGAGAGAATAGAACGCCACACCACTCTGTCTTTGCAAACATTCTTCGCCTCTTCCACGTTCATGCATCTCCTCATACATACCCGCCGATTGTTACGACTCCTAACCTGACCACTTTCAAGTATCCTAACCTATTACATTCGCATTATAAATTTGTTTTACCGTTCCTTCCTCACTCACTCGTTCTACATGTCCAAACCATCTCAACACACCTTTCTCAATTTTATCGATAATGCTTATCTCAGCTTTGCATTCCTTCCCTATTCGCACATCTATCATGCATTGTAAAAGAAAAACGCTTGTTTTTTAGCACTTGAGTTTATTTTATTATAACGATTAGTTTCGGAAGCTATGCCTTCCACCTTCAGATCTAAATATAACATAATTTAAATATGAAACAATATTATTTTAAAATTAAAATATAACTCTGTTCTAAAATAACTATTGATATTTTATTATAACGTAATTATAATGTCTACCAGTTTCGAAACCAACCGCTGCTTTTTCAAGACTTATTAATACTTGTATTAATCAGATTTAAAAATTATTATAAAACGATGTATGATAGATGTTCGAATAGTAAAATAAGGAAGGAATGCAAAGCTGAGATAAGCATTATCGATAAAATCAAGAAAGGTGTGTTGAGATGGTTTGGACACGTAGAGCGAATGAGTGAAGAAAGAACGGTAAAACAAATTATGAGGCGAATGTAATTGTAAAAAGGAGTAGAGACCGAGAAAAACATGGCACGATCAGGTATGCTTGAAATACTTGAAAGTGGTTAGGTTAGGAGTCGTAACAATCGGCGGGTATGTATGAGGAGATGCATAAACGTGGAAGAGGCGAAGAATGTTTACAAAGACAGCGTGGTGTGGCGTTCTGTTCTTTCTGCGGAAGCGGCGTGATGGTTAGTTAGTTTTTTTTAGATTAAAAAATTAGACAAAACTCCTTTTATGAATGTGATGAGACGTCATCACAAAATGTCCCTCATTTAGTGTGGATATGTCCAATTTTTAAAGAAGAAAGATTTAAATTGGCAATAGAACGTGCGAAAGAAGGTATGCAGTTGACAATAATTACGCAATAAGGCGTAAGATCCATCAGATTTAGTTGTCTCATTTAGAAAATATGACAAAACGGATAAGTCAAATTATCGAACTATGTGATAAATCTTGATTGATATAAGATATTGAATCCATTGTATTTATTGTAGTGTTTTTAGGGATGAACCTTATTCATTTATTATTTACTATACATGTTCTATTCACTATCATTTTCTTATCTATACAAACTGAATATGCAATAAATCCATGTACATAATAACTAATAAATATTATTAAAAATAAATCTAGAAGAGAAGTGTATCATAAAGAGCTCTTGTCATATTTGCAAAGTTTTCGCATTTAGTAACCTAAGTATTGAAATGAGGAATGAATTAACAAAAACGGATTGTCATTAGCCGGTGAAAATGATTAAAATTTTAAAAACTTACCAGCTTAGAATATAATTTGCACTTTGACCTTAGCTCAGCTCTCGAGGTAGGTACTGAAACTCGACGTATTTGACGTTTCGTCCAGAGCTAACACCGGCGGCCATTTTGTATGCTCTTGTTTGACTTCGTTTTTCTTGAATGTGGAACTCATTGTCGATAGGTTCTTATTTAGAAAATATGATAAGGCGGAGAAGACAAATAAACGAACTGTGATAAATCTTGATTAATATAACATATTGAATCCATTGTATTGGATTGTTTTTAAGGATCAACCTTATTCATTTATTATTTACTATGCATATTCACTTTCATAACGATCTCTCATCTAAAGCCAGCTGTTTTCTAGAACAGACAAATAGCTGAAATTACTAATTTATTTACAACATTTTGAGTGTGTCCAAATACTTGTGCACAAAATCTGGATTATCTCCAATTACAGGAGTTATTTTAATATTATTTTTTGACATCTCATCAAAGATGAAGAAGAATATGGAAGTCTGGGCATTTACGGGGCTTACGACCGTCATAGGCTGGTTTAAGTGATCACTTTACACACGTGTAACATTCACCAATTCTACCCATTATTGACAACCACACTACTCAAATTCTTGGAAGTTCTAAATATATATGAACCAATTTAAAAAACCTTGTTCTTGAATCACTAGAACTTCACTAGAGACATCTATAGGATTCGGACCTCACATACTAATATAAGAGTTTCTGCTTAGTAAAAAGCTTCTTTACATCTCACCAATAGATGTCTCTAGTGAAGTTCTAGTGATTCATGAACAAGGTTCCTAAATTGGTTCATATATATAGAACTTCCAAGAATTTGAGTAGTGTGGTTGTCAATAATGGGTAGAATTGGTGAATGTTACACGTGTGTAAAGTGATCACTTAAACCAGCCTATGACGGTCGTAAGCCCCGTAAATGCCCAGACTTCCATATTCTTCTTCATCTTTGATGAGATGTCAAAAAATAATACTAATTTATATTTGAAGCACTAACATTGTGATTTTCCATTTTATAATTAAAATGTAGCTTTGTTTTAAAATCACTATAAATCTTATTTTAACCTAATTATAATGTCTACCGGTTTCGAAGCTAACCGCTTCTTTATCAAGACTGATTTATACTAATCATTATAATAATCAGTATTTATCAGCCTTGATAAAGAAGCGGTTAGCTTCGAAACCTGTAGACATTATAATTAAGTTATAATAAAATATTTATGTCTGCCTCCGTAGTGTAATGGTCAGCACACTCGGCTACCGTTCTGGAGGTCCCGGGTTCGATTCCCAGGGGGGTCAAATAAATATAAGTGATTTTTTAACTCTAATATTTATTCCATATTACCCTGGACTGGTACCTGAAGCGAAAGACTGATCACCTTTCCTTCATGTGTTAACGATCAAGATAACACTGCGTTTGTATGATGCAGTGCCCTATGCACCATTGGGGTGCGGATAAGGGTTTGAAAAAAAATATTTATAGTGATTTTAAAACAAAGCTACAATTTAATTATGAATTATGTAAGCACAAATAATATTTTTTTTTAAAAATGATTTAAGTGATTTTATTCGATTATAATTTTCAGGCGTAACTGGGAGATTCCAGAATACACGTACATCGATAACCCTGCTGAAAGAAAACTAACTGTTTCTGTAATACTGCCAGGGATTGTATCGCCTCACAACAATAAAACCTATTTTTTGGGACCGTTTGCAGCTACAGGGGAAATGACAGAAGATAAAATGATTGTTCAGGAAGCCGCTGCCCGTATTGCTTTGAAGTGTATCATAGTAAGTTTCCTAATTTTCGATTATCCCTTAATTATAACTTACTAACTAACCATCACGCCGCTTCCCCGCAGGGGTAGGCAGAGAGAATAGAGAGCCACACCACTCTGTCCTTGCAAACATTCTTCGCCTCTTCAACGTTCATGCATCTCCTCATACATACCCGCCGATTGTTACAACTCCTAACCTGACCACTTTCAAGTATTTGGCATACCTGATCGTGCCATGTTTTTCTCGGTCTTCCTCTGCTTCTTTTTCCACTAACATTCGCCTCATAAATTTGTTTTACCGTAATCCCTTAATTATTGTAATAAGTATTACTTATCAACAATTATTACTTAAATCGATCACTCCTTTCAAGAACGTCATAAATCAAAAATCGTCAATTTTCAGTTGTGCATATTTTCGGAATGCCCAGAAAATGTACTATATCCCCGCAAAAGCGGCATATTTTAAACTTAATATTTACCCGCCACAGGGCAGAAAGTGTATTTTTTGCATTTTTAAGAAAAGGTATTGTTTAATTATTTTTTTTAAATATCCTTAATATTTTTCAAATGGAGAAAAAACCTTCAGGTTTTACCTTAAAAGATCTGTTGCACAGTAAAAAGTTAAAAAAGTGGCTTAGTATTTATTTTTAATACATTGTATTATATTTTTAACTTTAAAAACGTACTCCTGAAAAATCAATTTTTTTGTATTTATGACGTTCTTGAAAGGAGTGAGCGAAATGTTAAACTATTGGTAAATGGGGAGATTTTAGAACAGGTAGATGATTTCGTATATTTGGGTAGTATGTTTTCTAGGGATGGAAAGATTGATAAAGACATAGAAAAGAGAGTGAGTGCTGGGAATAGAGTGAATGGTGCTAACTAAAATCAGTTTTAGCAAATAAAAATCTATCAGCGAAAGCTAAACTGGCAGTACACAACGGAGTTCTGGTTCCAACCCTTATGTATGGAAGCGAAGCACGGAGTTAGCAGAAGAAGGATGAAAGCAGACTGAATGCAGACGAGATGCGATCTCTCAGACGAATGTGTGGCAAAACGATGTTTGATAGATGTTCGAATGATGAAATAAGGAAAGAATGCAAGGCTGAGATAAGTATTATCGATAAAATTAAGAAAGGTGTGTTGAGATGGAACGGAATGGATGGTGGAACGTATGAGTGAGGAAAGAACGGTTTAACAAATTTATGAGGCGAATGTAGTTGGAAAAAGAAGCAGAGGAAGACCGAGGAAAACCTGGCACAATCAGGTATGTCAAATACTTGAAAGCGGCCGAGTCAGGAGTCGTAATAATCGTCGGGCATGTATGAGGAGATGTATGAATGTAGAAGAGGCGAAGAATGTTTGCAAAGACAGAGTGGTGTGGCGTTCGATTCTCTCTGCCTACCCCTGCGGGGAAGCGGCGTGATGGTTAGTTAGTTAATGTTAAACTATATATAAACTTTGAAGTCAGTGACGTAATCACCCTGTCACGACTTGTATCACGTAATTATGTGAAATATAGTTAGTTTTGTTTTTTTTTACCATTCTTTTGTTATGTGATCCCAGTAGCATCAATAATATACTTTCTAAAACACTACACACGTGCGATATTAACCTATAAAATAGT